>NC_088920.1:9055000-9172500 GCF_038396675.1 Hydra vulgaris
TATATATATATATATATATATATATATATATATATATATATATATATATATATATATATATATATATATATATATATATATATATATATATATATATATATATAATATATATATATATATTTATAAACAAATATATATGTTTATATGCATATAACATATATATTTGTTTATATACATACATATATATATATATATATATATATGTATGTATATATATATATATATATATATATAAAAATATATATATATATATATATATATATATATATATATATATATATATATATATATATATATATATATATATATATACACACACATATATTAACATATATATATATATATATATATATATATATATAATATATATATATATATATATATATATATATATATAAATATATATATATATATATATATATATATATATATATATATATATAATGTATGTATATATATGTATATATACATATATATATATATATACATATATATATATATATATATATATATATATATATATATATATTTATATATATGTTTATATATAAAATATATATATGCATATATATACATATATATGTATATATATAAAATGTATATACATCCTATATATATATTCATAATTACATGCATTAATACATAATATTAAAATAAAAACAATATATATATCAAAGGTATGTGATAAATAATAAATGTTAGAATTAAATATACAACACCAACTCCAAAATTAGGACTAGAAATATAAACATTTTATACACATATATTAAATTTATATTTTTCTTTTATATATATTCATAAATTTACCCATATATACATGCATAAATACATATTATTAAAATAAATAAAAATATATGATAAAGAATAAATGTTAGAATTAAATATATAACACCAACTCCGACACTAGGACTTTTCCTATTAAAATTGGAAGTTTTTCAAAAGGATGGAAATAAAGTTTTTTATCCAAACGTGTTTTTATACAAAAAAAAACAACATAATAATGCATACTTTCATTATTGGTCGAAGATTTTATACTGAATATTTGCTTGATAATTAGGGTAAGGTGTTTAAAGTTTTTCAAATAAATAAAATTGAGTCTGTTAACAGACTAAATTTAGTCTGGCTTTCTTATGTTTTATTAATTTTGATATTACTTAAAACATCTGTATCTTATCAAAATTAAATGCTATTTCTAACTTAGAAATAACATATTTAATACAACTTTGCAATTTATTAAAATGGTCATTTTCAAATAAATAAATCATCAACAAAAATAACCTGAATAAACCGAATATACTCTGAGATTTATGTATGTTATATACAATTTGATGCAAAGTCTAAAAGTTTTAAATTAGCCGCAATAAAAAGAAGTTATAAAACATAACTTTATTAAAATATTTTTTTTATACTATCTGCATGCATTCTATTAAGTTTTCATTGCCTTTTCTTTACGGCAAATTATTTTTGTAATGGCTAGTTAATGAGACAAAAATTTTCAATGTGTCACTTCCTCAACGTTATCAAAACAACGTTTAATTAACGTTGGCATAATAACACTTTTTCAACGTTTTTTAACTACCACATTTTCAACGTTGGTATATGTAACGTTGAATAAGCGTTGTTTCATAAATAGCTTAAATACGTTGAAAAAGCAGCTAATGTCTAACGTTGATAAACCTTCAACTTTGCGACATTTTTACAGTGATTATTTGCGTACTTTTATTCAACGTTGAATAAACGAGATTTTTTGAGAAGATAATATAAGTTGATATTAATACGCTTATTCAACGTTGAAAATGTGACGTTTAAAAAGCGGTTTATTTTTAACGTTGATGAAGCATAGATTTTGAATCGTCTTTAAAGTGGCTTTTTGCGTTAGTTGATTCCACGTTGAATAAACGTCTTTTTTTGAGAAGATAAATTACGTTGCAATTTCAACGCTTATTCAACGTTTAAATTTACCGCGATTTAGTATACAAAAACAAACATTGATTCAACGTTGAAAGCGCGTTGTTTTTGTGACTGCAACGCTTTTTCTACGCTGCGACCGGTTTTCAACGTTGATTCAACGCTGACATGTTTGCTGGGATAGATCATAAAATTCTTTTTAAAAAACTTAAATATTGTGGAATCTCTGGCAATGTTTTGAAGCTTTTAAAAAGTTATTTAAGTAATAGAAAGCAATTTGTTCACTATGACGTATCATCGAAATCAAACTTGTTAGATGTAACATGCGGAGTTCCTCAAGAGTCTGTCTGTTCTAGGACCTCTCCTATTTCTCATTTACATAAACGATCTTTATGAAGCATCTAATTTAATGACAATTATGTTTGCTGACGACACAAATTTTTTTCTATCTCATAGTAACTTAATTACCCTATTTCAATGTATGAACATAGAATTAAATAAAATTTCAGAATGGTTTAAATTAAATAAGCTTTCTCTTAACATTGAAAAAACAAAATGGTCTCTTTTTCATCCATACTACAAAAAACATCTTCTACCAAGTGAATTTCCTTCTATTTTTATAGATGACATTCAAATTAAAAGAGTAACGGCTACAAATTTTTTAGGGGTTTTTATTGATGAAAATCTGACATGGAAAAAACACATTGAAAACTTATCCTCTAAAATTTCCAAAAGTATAGGAATACTATTTAAAATAAGAAGCATGCTAAATACTTTAATTCAGCTTTACCACTCTTTTATTCATTGCCATTTAAACTATGCTAATGCGGCTTGGGGTAGTGTAAGTAAAACTAAATTAGAACCACTTTATCGCCAACAGAAACATGTTGCACGACTTATTAATTTTAAACATCGATTTTATCATGCTAAGCCTCTTTTAAACGAAATGAATATTCTTAATATATATCAACTTAATATTTTTAATGTATTGTGTTTTATGTTTAACTGTAAGTCTCGCACATCTCCAATTTCTTTTCACAATTTATAATCTTTAAAAGTTAAAAATAAATACAATTTGCGTAATGAAAATTTTATTCTTCAACCAGTTTTCAAAACTAATTTTGGTAAATTTTGTATTTCATTTAGAGGAGCATTTTTATGGAACAAAATAGTGTTAAAACTTTTTGATTTCTCTCATGAATGGAACTTTTTCTTATTTAAAAGAAAATTGAAAGAAATTCTTTTCTCAGTTGAAAACATTCTGATATATTTTTAAGTTTGCTTTGTTTTTTATTAATACTCTTAGGAAATATCTTATCGTAATTTATATATACGAAATCTTTTATCTTAACTTATGTATATATATATATATATATATATATATATATATATATATATATATATATATATATATATATATATATATATATATATATATATATATATATATATATATGTATGTATGTATGGATATGTATATATATATACGTATGTGTATTTGTGCGTATTATTTGTATGTGTATATATATATATTGATGTGTAAGTATATTTATTTACATGTTTGTATGTTTAAATATGTATAAATAATTATATTTGTATTTATGTGTGAATATTTGTCTATGAATTATTAAAGGATTATTTATTATTTAAAATCTGTTTAGGCGGTTCTCGATGACAAGATCTTATGATCTTCTGCGAGTATCCGCGTTCTTGTTGTAACGTTAACAAATTTGTAATTCTGACTTACTTGTAATATATAGTGGGTGTTTAAGATACACTCCAATCTTTACCAATTAGCACTAGCCTAGCAAATAAGTCTCTGTCATTCTTTAGTGTGACTAGTTTACCATTTAAAGATTTTGTTACCTGCTTTAAGCTAGCAAATTTTTTCAAATTATTTCGCTTTATTGTTGAAATATATCAGGATCTTCTCACAACAGTTACTCTTTTTCGAATGAGGTAAACTGTTTATCACCTATATCATGGGCATTTCGAAGATCAGATTCAATATTATTGGGAGCAATAGAACCTATTGAGAAATTGAGTAGTTTTTTGCTTTTGTTTTCAGTATTAAATGGATTTTTTATTGCATCAATGGTACTCATCACATTTTGGACATTATCCTCATCTTTTAGTATTTTAGGATGATCAAGGTCTTTTCTGTACCTAAAGAATTAATTCAATTGACAACTACTTATCTTAATTTATTATTATATATCATTTCAATAAAAGATGACCAGAATGCAAACGTTGGTGACTTTTGCTTTAATTCGAGAATAAAACCATCATATCTATAATAAAATAATAGTCAAAAAATATGAAAATTTAGCAATATGATTAGAAACTTCAGGGTTTTTTAATAATTTCAGCAAAAAAAGTTGTGGATCCAAGCTGTCTTAAAATGACAGTTAATTGCAAGCACATTTTCAAAAGTACTACAGAAAAAAGATAGGAAACAAAAATACTTCGCAAAGATTGATAAGTATTGGTCATCTACTATATGATCTGTAAACTGATTGGGAAATTTTTCTCTCAGCATTGCAATATGAGTATTGAGGCAATCCAATTCATTTAAATTCAATGTTTCCATGAATGAATGCAGTCTTAATCTTTGTAATTCTTCGTATAAGACTTTATAAACATATACTGAACGATTACAGTGCCCCCCTCGAAACACTCCATTCAAAGAGCCAGATACTACAACACCAGGTTTATTAATAATTTCCTGTAAAAAAAGAGGGTGAATTTTTTTCAAAGGGTTGTCCCAACGGGGATGTAGGGAACTACGGAAACCTGTAGGTAAATGTAGATCAGCTAATATAAAAAACCTAGGAACTATTTTTTTTTAGACCGTTATAAAATGAACTGTTTTCGGCAAAGGGACATATTTCATCCCACCCTCCTCTATGCTGTTCTCTTTAGGACGCCACTAGTTTTTTTGTCAAAGCAAATGTAAAACTCCTACCTAAACATGCTAAAATTTTAAATAAAATACATTTAAAAATACAAAAAGTCTAAACAGGAAGCATTACAAAAAAAAACAAATTTTAATAGTAAATTATGAAATTAGCGCGAATAAAAGCAATAAGAAATTAATACCTGCAAACCAGAGTCTGTAAATTGTTTATCTTGAGCACTAATGTATGCATTGCTTCATGAAAATCACCAATACGGATGATAATACGCTTCATTAACATAGCGTTTTTCCATCTTACTTAATTAACTTTTGCATACAATGCTTTATCAAATACTACAATCATATGACGCTATCCTAACTTTACTGCTATTGCAATACTTTTCTGAAGAGTTTCATTTACTGTTGAAATTTCAGTAACTGGTGCATTGATTACAGTAAGTAACCAACAACAGACTCATCTAAAGGCTTCGCTTTAAAAATGGGTTTTGAAGCCGGTCCATCCGGAAAGAAAAATATCAGAACCGTTATCCTTACACAAGATATTGGCAAAGTTTATGAGTCTTGAAAAGATTGATCTATTATATGATCATCCTCTTTAATTGTAAGTGAATTCTTTCTTCCCTAAAATATATTGTGACATCTCTAAGTTATGGTTAGGCAATGACTGTTCACTTTTTTTAATATTATTTACAGATTGATTTCATGTAATATTAGGATTTTCCACCTTCATTTGTATAACAATCCTACTAGCCATGTGCGACATTTCACTACCTGAGCAAGTTTCCTATCCAAAGTCAATGTTGTCCCATACAAGTGTGGTAAATTGACTATGGTTAATATTTGAACCAATAATAACATCATCACTTATATTAAGTTTAGCCAATCCAATTTCATGTGATCTAACAACTGAATTCGATACGCTGTTTCAAAAACCGTTTAGAAAACTTATAAGCTTTTTGGCTTCTGTAATTTGTCTGCCATACTAAGTAATGTTTTGGAGGTTTTTTCTTTTTGAATAATTTGTTTGTCATACCAAGTGATGTTTCGGAGGTTTTTTCTTTTCAAATAATTTGTATGCTATACTAAGTGATGTTTTGGAGGTTTTTCCTTTTTGAATAATTTGTATGCTATACTAAGTGATGTTTCGGAGGTTTTTTCTTTTTGAATGTAAGAAAATAAAATCTTGCGCAATGGTTAAAACTTCTACTCTACCTTTTACATCTAGTTTTACTTTACATTCGGATAATGGCTCATCTGGAAGCCCAAATGTCCATTCTAATTTCAATTTAAATACTAAATCTGGTATAAATTTATCCTTACATTTAAATTTAGATCTGTTGCTTTAGGAGGCCATTTACATTTCATTGGTGGAACTTGTTTCAGAATATTTCTTAATTCTAGTGCTGCAGAATATAATATCTGCAAAGAAATTTACAACTGTTTTTTTACTAGAACAATCTGGGCTATAAAATACTAAATCTGGAAATCTCTGATGTACTCTCCTTTTCAACCTAGCTTTGTTATGCTTGGATGCATCAAGACTTCTACTGATTTCACAATTTTTACAAATGAAGAAAAAATATCAGACATTGAAAGACAAATAGAGAAAAAGCTATTATCATTAAGCTGTTTCTCTATTTGTTGGCAACAGCAACTCAAAGTATTATTGAGAACTAAACCTGTAATTTCAGAGGGAGTGTTATCAATACATTATCTGCGTGGTTAATCAATAAATGTAACATTATTAAAATAAACTTGGCAACTGATTTAACTTCAGCAAACCTCCTTTAAAAAATATAAAAAATAAACTGTAAAATTAAAATACTGCTAGACTAAATCCATACAAATTTTTCATTTTTCTTGCAAATGATACATGTATCTGGGAGAATGGCTGGTCTACTGCTACTTTATATTTAAACTTGTGAAGATCGCGTTTTCTTTTGTGAGGAAACTGAAACATTTAAAGATTGTTTTTGGTTTTTAAGTGACTTACCTTGGTCTTTCTCTGTTAATTTTTGAGCTCTCTCATTTTTTGTTTTATCTAAATAAATTGTAATAAATTAACCATTTTATAAATAATATTGCATATGTTTATTATGGTATTAAGAAACTTTAGACCTTTTTGAGATCTTTTTTAAAACAAAAGCAAATTTTTAGTGGATATAGTTTTATAAATAAATATATGTATGAGTTTATCATAAGTTATATAACATTTAAATCGATCAGTTAATTTTCTACAGGGGTATTTATAACTAATTATAAAAATACCCTTAAAAATTTTATTGGTTCGGCTTGAGCTGTGCATCTTGTTTTAGACAAGTTACTGGGTTGTATAGAATTTTCAATGAGTGGTAAACTTTGTTGCAAATGTCTGTATATTTGTGCTGATGGCGCAGAGAAAAAGTTTATAATTGATTTTACTTGTAGATTTATATTTTACATTTACTTTTATTCTTTTTCTTTGCAATTTTATCAACGAAAGTGCATAAAGAATGTTTTTAAATGCCGACTAACATTCTATAATCGAAACAATTTTAATACGTTTATCGTTATTGATAGTGAAAGGTTAAATCTAAAAAAACACTGTGTAAAATAAAATTTCTACAATAAATTCATTTTGAATTTCCGACTAAAGTTACTAGAAATTAATGCTTGAAGGATGGAGGGAGAAGGAGGGGGTTCTAATCTAAGTTATCATATTATTGCAGATTTCTAATCCAAGCAATTATATATATTTATAGCAAATTAACTTTCATTAAATATTGAAAATACAAAATATGCTTTGTTTGCTAAACCGCCAATATCCGAGAACCTTCCACTTAAATTACCAGAACTAACAATTAATAATATTAAAATAAAAAGAGTTTTCTTAATGAAAATACTCGGAATATTTTTCGATGAACATTTAAATTGGAAAAGCCAAATAAAGCTAGTCGAGAACAAAGTTTAAAAGACTCTAAGTATTATGTACAAGACAAAACATCTTTTGAATAAATTATATTTAAAAAATTTATACTTTTCATTTATACATAGTCATATCAACTATTGTAATATTGCCTGGGAAAACAATCATTCATCTTTTCTAAAAATTATTTATACAAAACAAAAGCAAGCAAGTCGATTAGTTTTGGGCGCAGATAGATACGAAAGTGCCGAGCCGTTACTCAAGGAAATAAATGCCCTAAACGTATACGAACTAAATATATACCATAACTTGTTACTAATGTTTAAACTGTAAAATGATATGATTCCAAAATATTTTTTTAAAAGTTTCACTCAAATTAATCATAAAAATGAAACAAGACACTCAATGAGTAATTACTACATCCCACTAATATAACTCAAAAAATCTGACTTCTCGACTATGTGCAGGGATTGTGAAATTCGGTTCTTGACGAAAATATGAAAAAAATAAAATCTATTGATACATTTAAAAGAACTTTAAAAAAACACTTACCAAATTTAAACATTATGTACATTCTCTCAAGTTTTTAAAAAGTTGAAATAATTTTGTATTTTTTTTAATGTATTTTTTTATTTTTAGTATTGTATTGATTATGTATACGCATATGTACCAATTTGTAAATTTTTATTTGTTATTTTTTATAACTTTTTTCAATTTTTTCAACTTTTTTTTTCTTTATTTATTTATATTTTTTTTAATTTTTTTAATTTTTTTATTTTTATTTCTTAATTTTCTTTTTTAACTTTAAATTCTTTTTTAACTTTAAATTCTTTTTTAACTTTAAATTCTTTTTTAACTTTAAATTCTTTTTTAACTTTAAATTCTTTTTTAACTTTAAATTCTTTTTTAACTTTAAATTCTTTTTTAACTTTAAATTCTTTTTTAACTTTAAATTCTTTTTTAACTTTAAATTCTTTTTTAACTTTAAATTCTTTTTTAACTTTAAATTCTTTTTTAACCTTTAAATTCTTTTTTAACTTTAAATTCTTTTTTAACTTTAAATTCTTTTTTAACTTTAAATTCTTTTTTAACCTTTAAATTTTCTTTTTTTTAAACTTATTAATTTCACTCTTTTATAATATTGAAAATGTAAAATTTTATTTTATTTTTCTGTATTTCACGAAGGGGCTTGATGATAAGACATTTTGAATTCTATATGCTCCATTCAGCTTGTAATTATATATATTTGTTTAAATTTATAGATAACATTGTAAAATGTGTAAAATGAAGAAATAAATAATAATCTTATCTTATCTTAAATTATATAGTTATTAGATTTAAAACAGAATAATGAACATAAACAGTTATAAAGCAGTCTGTTTTAGTCCAGTGTTTTATGTTTTGTTTCATCTTTAGTGCGGCCTAAAGATGAAACAAAACATTCAAAAAAGTATTAAATTCAAAATAAAAAAAAACAATATATTAAAAAGAAAACAACAAACTGGTAAGTTTTTAAAAAGAAAAATATTCTGTTTTAATTCTCTTGCTCAACTCTCTGTTCACTTTTTAACCAGGGCCAACCCTTAGAAGCCTCGGGACGGCCCTGACTATAACATATCTAGGTTAAGTTTAAAATAAGGAAAATTAAAAAAATGAGAACGCAATAAGATTCCGTAAATGCCAAAATATAACTATCGGGGACTCGGCACAAAGTGGTTTCGGCACATCTCTATTTTGTGTGGCTTTCTGCTGTATCTGCTACATAGAAAGAATTATTTTTTTAGCTGACTCTGCATTTCTTAAATTGTTATTCTGCTTTTTCAAAAAAAAAAATAGCAATTTAAGAAATGCAGAGTTAGCTAAAAAAAGGTAGACGTACGTTTAGTTCAATAAAAATAGGTTGCATCATGCTTTTAAAAGTCAGAGATAACATAATTCTTTTACTTATCTCATTAGTTACCTTTAAGTTATCTCATAAGTTCGATTAAAGAATATAAATACATATAATATCACAAACTTAATTTTTATAGTACAATAGAAAGTTCCTAGAAAGATACAGAATATTCTGGAAAGTTATTATATATCTATAGGGTTCTATGGAAGATTCTCAAATGTTCTGTTGTATCTAGAAAGTTCTAGAATGGACCATAACATCTCCTCGCCAGCTTGTGTTTACGGAGAGCAAGCGTTTTGATTAATCTTTGATTTGCATCTACTAGATCGTCTTGCTTTGATTTGTTCTTTATCTGGACCAGTAGGCTCACATGATAATAAAGCGGGCAGCACTATTATCGATTCGTCTATTTTTTTGGAGTCATAGCGATGCCTGAGTTTTTCAATATGACGATACTAGACTATACCATCAGGCTCTGTCTTCACTAACACAGATCGAGGACCGCATATTTCAGTGACAATATCCGTAATCCATTTTGAGTTGTAATCAATATTTGAGCAAATGTATCTGGCATAATCCAAGTCTTCAACTAAAAACTTTACAACTTTGGAAGAGTCCATAGATTGCTTTGATTGTTGTAAATGAACAGGGGATGGCAAAAGCAGATCGATATGCGCCCGAATTTGTCTGCCATTGAGTAATTCACTAGGGGACAATCCATTCGCTAAAGGAGTTCGGCGGTAGATCATGAGAAATTCTTGAAGAGCGTTCCTAGGAGGTAGGTTTGATTTCTTCATGGCTTTTTTGAAAGTTTGAACTAATCGTTCGGCAGCACCATTTGTTGCGGGGTGATATGGAGCACCTTTGAGCAGGACGACACCTCGACTATTACACCATTCCAGAATTTCCTGAGAAGTGAATGAGGAATAATTATCGGTAACCAGAGCATGTGGATAACCGAATTGTGAAAAATCTTCTTCCAGTAAATGGTAGATTTGGCATTGATAGAAGACGTAGAATAAATACATGCATATTTAAATAAGGCATCAATCATGATAAGCCAATTGGTACCCATGAAATTGATTGCATAATTAAGATGTAAACGACTCCAAAGGGGTTCTGGTAGCATCCATGGATGGAGTGCCGGTTTCAATGGAAGGTTCTGATTTTCCGCATAGGTAGTACACTGGTGTGCTAGATTAGTGATAGCTGAATCAATGCCTGGCCAGTATACAGCAGATCGTGAGAGTTGTTTCATTCGTTGAATGCCGAAATGGCCTAGGTGCAGTATCTTCAAGACTTGATCTTGAAGGGTTTTGGGGACAACAACACGTGGACCATAGAATAAGCATTTGCCTGAAACTGAGAGAGCTTCCAAAAGTTTTTGGAATTCCCGTATCTCGTCATTATTGTCGTATTCGACCCAACCATCTCGAACATTGCGAATAACTGCAGTGATGACAGGATTAATTTGACGGCTAACGGTTTTCACCGCACAAATCATTAAATTTTCACTACTTTCCTCCCCATCAAAATTGCGATCATGGTTAACCGGTAATCGACTGAGCGCGTCAGCGTTGCCGTGTTCAGCTGTCTTACGAAACTCGATTTCGTAATTGTATTGGCTGAGAATTAGAGCCTATTGAGCCAGTGTGTTTGGTGCCATAGCTGGAGTAGCCTTTGTTGGAACAAACATAGCTAGTAGTGGTTTATGATCAGTGACGATGGTAAAAGGACGACCATAAAGAAATTGATGAAACTTATTTAAACTAAAAATTATTGCTAATGCTTCTTTGTGAATTTGACTGTAGCGACGTTGACAATAAGTCAAAATTTTCGATACATTTACAATTGGACGTTCAGAGCCATCTGCCAATCAATGAAACAATATGGCACCAATACCAACTTCTGAAGCGTCTGTTGCCATTCCTAACGGTTTTGAAGGATCGAAGTGAGTCAAAACTGAATCAGATGATAACAACTGTTTCACAGTTTCAAAAGCTGACTGTTGTTCGGATGTCCATTGCCATGGCACATATTTCTTAATTAGGCGATAGGGCGGGTCTAATGTCATAGACAAGTTTGGAGGAAGAAATTTGTTGTAAAGCTGTACTTGACCAAGAAAAGATCGCAGTGTGTTAACGTCCTTAGGAACTGGCATAGCCAAAATAGCATCAATTTTGTTACTTTTAGTAATACCTTCTGAAGATAACGTATTGCCAAGATATTCGATCAAAGAACTAGCGAAAATACGATTTTCTAGACGACAGCGTAGTCCGTTTTTACTACGACCACGCAAGTTGGAAATGTGATCGGCTGCGTTGTTGCCACTGACGAGAATATCATCGAGATAGAAAGCCACACCAGGTAGATCACTTGTTAATTTATTCGTTGTCTCTTGAAAGTACCCCGGTGCTGAGGTGATACCAAATGAAAGACGTAGCTGAAGAAGAACACAAGTATGTGTACTAAGAGCCAGTCGTCTCTGAGAAATTGGACCCAAACAAATTTGATTATAAGCTTCAGCCAGGTCAATTTTTGTGTATCCCTAATCGCCACGCAGTTTACGCAACAGGTCTTCTGGCAACGGCATTGGGTAGCGATGAGGTTCTAGCTGAGTAATAATGGAGACTGAATAGTCGCCAGAAATTCGAATCTTTCGTCTTGTTTGTCCCGGCAGCGCGTTCTGTTGAATAGGAACCACAGGTGTACCTTCATTGTTGAATTGAGCACGTGTCCAAACACCATGCTTGGTACCAGCTTTGTAAGCGTCAACCAGATCTTCTTGAATTGCGAAAGGTACAGTTTTTGGACGGCAGAAGATAGGCTTGTAGTCAGGCTTGAATTTTATTTCAAGTTCAAAGTCTTTCAAACAACCCAATTCTGGTTTAAACAGGTCTGGAAACTCAGAACATAGGACTCTACACCTTTGTTGGAGATCTGTGTTAGGTTCGAGATGCTCAAAGACCTTAGTAACAGTACTCTAGGATGATTTCTTAATCTTTTCATCAACTGAAAGATCAAGTACCCGAATGCCCGATCGGCCAATAAGATTTAGTCCAGAAACAGAAGTTACGTGGAACCATATCTTGCAACAGGTTGTTGGAGCTATAACTGATATTTCAACTTTCCCTAGTATCGGAAGTTGATGTTTGCTTGCTGACTCGAATTATAAATCTGATGATTGAAGATGTGGTTTACCCAAACTTTGCTATAAAGTACGGGTGATGAAATTGGTAGGAGCTCCAGTATTGAGTTCGAATCTTATCGAATGCCGATTGATTTGGAGATTTTCTGTAACTTCATCCTCAACATTGATTTGGTTGGCTTGGCAAAGTGCTTTAGTCTGTCCATAAATGAATATAGGCTTGACCGTCTTTCGGGATTCGGCCTTTTTCTTGAAACAAACTGCTTCAATGTAACCATTTTTACCACAAAAATTTTATTTGGCGTCCTTGAAACGGCAATTTTACGTTCGTGGGTCAATGTTCCACAACTTCTACAAGCGGTTGACTCAGTCTGAGACTTGTTTTGTCGAGGAGTTGAGGATTTGGATTCCAATTGATGTTGCCCCAACTTATTTTTGGCAGAGACATCGGAGACTTTGAGGGACCAACGGCAGTTTCCTTGGCTACCTTGGCGGTCTCCTCGGTTTCGGTTGCTATTTCAACGGCCTTGACGAAAGTTAGATCTTCGTTTTTGCACTTGAAAAGAGCTGTGAGCACTGCTTCATTTTTAATAGAACAGATAAAACGTGTTCGAAGAGCTTCTTGAAGAGTCTCTTGTTGGCTTGCAAGAGTACATAACTGTTTGTAGATGACTGGGGTTTGAAAACTGAGAAAGTAAGCAGCTTTATTATTTCTTGTTATACCTTGAGCTTTAGCGAATGTTTCGAATATTTCCTGATAGTAGACCCATGTTTCTGTTGTTCGGCTAATTGTCGTTGATTAGCTTCTTGCAGCTTCTGCATTTCTGCCAATATCGCTACCAGAGTAGCACTGTGTTTTTCTTCCATGAGTAGTTTTTAGAAAATAGAGAGATCTTCGTCGCAAAAAATCTGTTATATTTCTTGACAGATCCAAAGAAAAATTCGATTTTAGAAAAGCTTATATTTTCGATTCAAGAATACTAATACAAATAATATCACAAACTTAATATTTATAGTACAATAGAAAGTTCCTATAAAGATGCAGAATATTCTGGAAAGTTATTATATATCTAGAGGGTTCTATGGAAAAATTCTCGAATATTCTGTTGTATCTAGAAAGTTTTAGAATGGACCCTAACAGTGTCTTGACGTTATTTTATCATACAGATGAAATAACTTCAAGTTTTTTTTAATCCAATAAATTTGTGTTACTTTTTTTACTTTAAATTTTTAAAAATTTAAAGTAAAAAAATTAACAAAAGTGCAAATCACAATATTTAAACAACCAGATTCCAATCACATATTTAAAAACTGGCCCGTAGCAAGCTTTTTTTTTCTTTCTGAAAATTAAACTTTATGTATCGACATGGAGCAAACTCCAAACATTTATATTTTCGTGTTTATGTAAAGCTTATCAAAAGTATTGCGATAATTGCGATTCTGCTAACAATAAATCCCTAAAATGTTAAATATAGGGATTAAACTAATTTATATATACATTTTTTTAACATTTTAAACTTAATCTAAGTTTATTAACAAGTCTCTAAGGTCATCCAATAATCTTTCAGTGTTTAAAAACTATGATCATATAAATTTTGAGCGTCCTCCCCAATTATTTAGGGGATTTAAAATAATATCTTTAATTAAGTTATAAGTTCGTCTGACAATCAAATTCTGTTAAGATTTGTCGAAGAGTAACGAAGAAAATTAATTTTTTATAAGTGACTTTAGTCTTCAAGATCATTTGTATTTTTTAAAAAATAATATAATATTGTTCAAATTATTCTTATTTTTATTATTATAAATTTGATAATTATCAAGTTAATTTTTTTCAAATTTAATTTCGTCATTGTTTATTTTTATTAATACATAAAGACATTCTTTATTGCAGTGGTTGATTTTTAATTTTTATAGTTTTTTATTTTTCTAAATTTACCTTTACAAATTATTACTTTTCTTTTGTAAAATATACGAATGACTGGCTGAATGAATGGCTGACGCAAAAAGAAGACAAAAATAGTCTTATTGCCAAGCCCCTAAATATCCGTATATAAAAAAGTCATTAAAAACTTGTCATAAAAATTGATGATCACGTGTTTTTCTTAAGTTTGACTTTAATGAGTTTATTTTAGTTGACAATTATAATTTTCTATTTTTTGGGAATATATTTAAAAAATTTATATATAAGTAGCTTAAATACCAAATTCTTCTGTTTGGTATGTTATTTTAGAAAAAGAGAAATCTTTTTCTAAAATAACATACTAAAACAGAAGAATTAATAAGCATAAATAACAGAAATTTTGAATAATTAAATTTTTTTTAAATATAAATAAGATGGTTTAAAAAAATAGTATCCATTAAACTATAAATCAAACAAAATACAAGATTTAATTTTAAATTGATTTGAATACAAGTACTGACTGGTGTTATACCACCTTAAAAGCATTGTAAAAAGGTTTCATAATTTGAGAATGTGGCGATTACTTTTTTCACCAAACCAATTAGAATGACTTAATCAACAACATCTTTAACTTATAGTATTATTAATAGTTACGTACAAATGAGGTCTTTTAATGTGTTGTTAAAAACCATATTAAACTCATTTAAAGACTTTATGGTAACCAATAATATAATGATGTCTACTTGCGTAAATTTTGAGATGTGATGTTAATATAATTATGAAAAACCAATGATATTGGATAATAAACATACTTTTGGTAAATAAAACATACATAAGCGCTAAAATTAATTATGTTCTTGTTTATATCACATTAGAATGTTAAGGAAAACGTTGAAACAACCACTTTATTCGGTTTGGGTGTAAACTTTTTATAATCATAACCATTGAATTTTACAACCTGTCGACTTAAATTTAGTGTAAGAAAATTTGGGGTAGGGATGGTAAACGTTTTAGGGACTTTTTTTCCAGACTCTAATCACCACAAGTTTTATTTCTTAATTTAAGTACAAATTATTGCTTTGCTACAGCTCGGGTTATACGTATGTTACACTGTGGCGTAGCAAAATATTTTTGGTCAGTAGACGTGGCCAAGGTGCCCATTTTCTGTTTCTCTGAAACAACAACTTTTTTCTTTAAAAAAAATTCTTTTAATTCATCTTAGGGCTTTTAAATTTTACGGTTCTTGGTTCAGTTGCTTGTAGGACAGTAAGGTTTGCTTTTACTGGTCTTGCGATAGCTAGGCTACTGATCACGCAGATAAAGATATTTACGTGAAAAGTTCTAAATTTTTCATGTCCATATAAAAAAGTATCGTAGTTGTTTAAACCAAGACTTTTAGAGTCAAATGGTGTTCTTGAGCAGGTGGACTTTTTTCGTATCAAAGTGCCAAAATATCTTTACAAAAATTAGGCGTCCTCTTAAAAAGTTCGGGGCTCCTTAATTTTAGGGCATGGTGTTGTAGCCCCCATAATTCAGAACAGGTTTATACTTTCTCTCCATAGGTTATAAAGAAAAACTTGTAAAAAAGAACTAATAGTTATACCAATTATTTTCTTTTTAAATAAACTGCCCTTTCTGAGTCTCCCATGGGTATATGCGCCTTCTGCTAACTGCCTTGTTTCAGCTTTGTCTAAAGTGCAGACCTTTCGAAAGGTTGGCCAGAGAGTGAATACCTAAACCGCGAAACATAAAAAAAGTCAAAAGACGCTGTGGTAAATATTGAGACAATGGTAGGTGCTATAATACTTAAACTTTCAGTATTTACTTGTTATATATTAAAGAACTCATGGAAGCAAAATTATAAAGTTAGCTTAAAGCACCAAGGAGATAAAGTAAATAATTAAACCAGTATTCATAGATTTATCATCAGTATTAATTAGCTTATCAAAATAATTTTGTAACTTGTTAATTTTTTTATCCGTTACACAGTCGGCCTGCAATGGACAAAAGTCAAAATTTTGACATGATTTTATCTGTGCAAAAATCATAAATAATGTTCTATATATATATATATATATATATATATATATATATATATATATATATATATATATATATATATATATATATATATATATATATATCTAATTAAAGTCTGGAGTTATTTTATTATATTTGTTTTTAAATAATTCTTAATCATCTTCCGGAACAGCTTTATAATAATATGGTGAAAAGTTGACAATTTCTTTCATGATTTTGTTTACATTGTTACATAGTTTTATTTAATTATTTATGCATACCAACAGTATTGATTGCTGTTTTATGACAATTTGACATATAAAAGGTAATACATAGCCACAGTTATGAATGCTGATGTAGTTTTAAGGTGTAATAAATGAATGTTAAAACAGGTGCAACGCAAAAGTTTAAATTTATTACTTAAATGCGCCAAATTAAATGCATCTTTTTTGGGGCGGGTTAGAGCAGCAAACGAATGGTTATAAACTGTTTTTTAACATGTAAGGAAGCCGACACACTTGATTATACGGACGTAGACAGACGTATTCGAGCTACAAATTGAGTACAATTTGGTTGCTATGGTACTAAATTTTACATAGCAACTTATTTTTACATTAACGCTGTTTTAACAGTTTTTGTTCACACTTCTTGTTGCTCAATGTTGTTCCATCAGCTTTAACAATTTCGACAACTTGTTAAATCTGATGGAACAGCTTATGCTAATGCAGATGCAGTGGCGCTTACAAATAATGGTCTTATGCATTTATTAAGTTAAATATCATACCAATTATCAAACCGAGATATAGAAACTGTTTACCACCCAGGTCAAGCAACCACAATGTTAGGAATGCCTTAATACCCAAATGACTTTCAATTAGCGCAAGGGTTAATTCAATTGTGATATAAAGATAATACAACAGCATCAGTAATTGCTGATAACCCAAGGGTTTGCAACAAGACAAGCATACCTAATTCAGAAACCAGCTACAAAAGTAACATTTTCATTTTGCGTACCTTTTAGACACATTTTTTGCTTCTGTTATGTTTACGACAAAGTTATTTATGGGCTTAAACATACAATAATTTTTGTAAGAAAAAGTGATGATGACGCAATTTTTCGGCTTGCCGCTGTGGCTGCAGGAAAAGTTAATAAAAATTTTAATAAAATATCATTGCTTAGCCACATGTACTACCATCAAATACAGAAAGGTAAAGACTTTATAATCGAATCGAATCAAAAGTGACAATTCCAGTAAGTTTTCAATCGCATCAGTGTGATACTGTAGCTACTCTACAAGATACTACATTTTTTTGGACATTGAGCGTAAAGGCATCTCTTGTAAACTCAAGATACATTATTGTTGGATTTCAAACAAGTAAGTAGTTAGACCAATTTGCTAATCCTTCATTATTTGATCATTGCGACTTGAAAAATATGTGCATTATTCTTATTCAAAACAGATATCCTGCTGTTGATTATAACTTGTCATCCCAAATCTACAATTTTCAAGAATTTATAGAGAAGCAGCTGTGTTTAGTGAAAAATTTTATGGAATGAATGAATTGATCACACACAGCAATATAAATACTTATAACTATAATGATTTATACCCACTCTTTGTTTTTGATGTTAGAAATTAATCAGAAAGATTAAAATCATCACCAATAAATTTAAAAATTATAACAACATTTAGTTCAAACGTTCCAGCAAATACTCAGCCATACGCTGTTGTATTATCTGATAAAATGCTACAATTTCAATCAGACGGGAATAAATTGAATGTTGTTTATTAAATTTTTGTAAATTAAATTTTTTTGAAAATTAATTAAACTTTTTTTTTTTTATATAATAAAAATGTATTATACAAGACAAAGCTTGCAGAAGTTGTTAAAAGAAAATAACATTCCACAAACATCTAAAAATTATGTCACATTGTTAATGGTTGCTGTAGGTAATGGGTTGATAAATAAAGAATCAATCATGTCAAAAGCAACAGAAGCAACTGATGAGAAAGACCAGTTTGAAGACCTAGAATACATCCAGTAAAAGAAGTAACTGAGAAAAAGTCAGTTGGGAGACCTAGAATACATCCAGTAAAAGAAAAGAAAAAAAAAATAGATCCAAAATATGAAAGATTAAAAACAATTAAGAAAAAACCAGTCACTATTATATTAACAAATATAAAAACAGGAAAAGAAACAATATATAAATTCTTTTATAGTGCTATGCGAGGAACTGGGCATGGATATAGATATCTTAAATTGCGTGATGGGAAGATTGATAATGGTTATAAGATTAAAATATTAAATTCTGAAAAATTAAAAAAATAAAATCTTGATATATAAAAAATGGGATCTAATAATTTATTTGAAAATCTAAATGCGATTGAAATATTAAAAGATAATTTAGATAAAGTAAATTGGAAAAGATTATCTGAAAATCCTAATGCAACCGAAATATTAAAAAACAATTTACATAAAGTAGATTGGTTTATGTTATCTAGAAATGCAAATGCGATTGAAATATTAAAAGATAATTTAGATAAAGTTAATTGGTATGGATTGTCTTCAAATCCAAATGCAATTGAAATATTAAAAGATAGTTTAGATAAGATAAATGGTAATGGTTATCTAAAAATCCACATGTGATTGAAAAATTATCTTACATATATAAAAATTCTGAAAAATTAAAAAATAAAATCTTGTCATATAAAAAACGGAAAACATACTTCGCATGGATACAGAGTGTCTACTAGTTGAGCCTGTTCCAGATATAACATTAACAATTTTAACTCCGTCACCTTTTTGTATATAGAACATTGACAATTACAAAAGAGCGGAGATTGAAAAATATCGAAATATTACCTATTATTGTAGAATATGAGGATGGGGATGCATTTAAATTTCATATTTAAATGCATCCCCATCAACTTGACATATGAAATATTGACAAGAAAAAATATTTTGAAAAATGATATAAAAAAAATTTTTCTATAAAAAAAATCTTACATATATATGAAAATGGAAAATAAAACGGTAATAGAATTAAAACAAATTGCTAAAGAGCGAGAAATTAAATATTATTATAATAAGCGAAAAAGTGATCTCATTACAGAGTTATCTCACACACCGATGCAATTAGTCGAACAGAGAAATATACTTTGCATGAATACATAGTATCTACTAGATGATCCTATTCCAGATATATAATCTTCAATTTGACTTCTTCACCTTATATTGCAACTAATACATCAGTATCTAAAAAAGAATCGAATAACTCTTTTTCAAATTGGATTATGTCTTTTGTTCCTATTATAATTAAAAAAACAGCTAATGAAAAGATTGAAGCATCAAAATCAAAAGTTGTGGAGTTGTATAATAAGTTTTACAAGAACCCAATCGAATATAAATTAAAGAAACCATCTGTTAATAATGTTGCAAAACAATTTACAGTGAAAGGGATAGAACGTAACGATGCTTTATCCTTCATAAATGCTGCTAAAAATAACGCAATTAAAGTACTAAACGAAACTAGAAATTCGGAGGTTTATATAGTTCTCTATTGTGAAATGGAGCATACTGATATTAAAACAGGAGAAACTATAACACATCTGCTCCATTTACAACGAATAATCAAGTTGTATTAGAAATAACAGATTAAGATGAGTTTTATGAAATATCAAAGCAGAAAGTTTTTAGAATCATTATCACTACATCAACAGGCACGATTAGGTTGGAGATTTAATTCTGTTGAAAACATGGATATAAATATTATTGAGTATAATCCAATTAAAACATAATTATATATTCCACTTGATAAAAATTTAGCAACTAAAAAAGCAATAATTAATATAAAAAATGAAGATAATCAATGTTTTAAGTGGTGCTTCACAAGAGCATTAAATCCAACAGATAATAATCCTCAAAGAGTAGATAAGGAGCTTAAAAATCAAGCTGAAAAAATAAACTGGTATAAAATAGAATTTCCAATATCATTAAATCAAATTACACAATTTGAGAAGTACAATCATGATATCAGTGTCAATGCATATGGTTATGAAAATTCAGAAGTTCATATTTTGAACGTATCAAACAATAATGTTCGCAAACATTTAATAGATCTACTATTATTCTCAAATAGTGAAATGAATCATTATTGTTTAATAAAAAATTTGATAAGATTACTTGGATCACAAACATCTAGACAAAATAGTAAAGTTTATTATTGTAGAAATTGTTTATTAGGGTTTAATCCTGAAGAATCATTATCAAATCATAAGTCGTATTGTGAAATACATGATTCAGTACGTATCGAACTTCCACCAACAAATTCAACATTGCAATTTACTAATCACAATAAATCAATGAGAGTTACGTTTGTAGTATATACAGACTTTGAAAGTTTTATTAAACAAAATGAGACTTGTGAACCAAATCCGAATGAATCTTATACTAAACAACACCAGAAACGTATTCCAAGTTCATTCTGTTATTATATTAAATGTTTTGATGAAAGTTTTTATCAAAGCAGTCCAGTGACATTTACTGCAAGTAGTGAAACTGATGATGTTGCACAAATTTTTGTTAAAAGCTTAGAAGAAGATATCAAGAAAGTTTATGGTATGATTAAATTTCAAAACAAGATGACATTAACTACTAAAAACAAGCATGATTTTAATGCAGCAATACCATGTCACATTTGTGGAGAAAAACTTGGAAAAGATAAAGTACGTGACCATTGTCATATTACTGGAAAATATAGAGGCGCTGCTCATCAAAATTGTAATTTAAATTATAAAATTCCAAAATTCTTTCCCATACTTTTTCACAATTTATCTGGTTCTGATTCTTACTTATGAATAAAGAAATTATCATGAGGAAAATAGAGTTGTATACCAAACAATGAAGAAAATTATGTTTTTCTAGAGAAATTAAAGTTGATAAGTATATTAAAGAGGGTAAGAAATTTGAAAAAAAAAGTGAACTTCGTTTCTTAGATAGTTATAGATTTATACCTTCTGGTTTAGATGCTTTATCAAAGTAATTAGCAAAAGACCAGCGTAAAAATATCAGAAAATTATATTCCATGAAAAAATTAGATTTGTTACTAAAAAATAGGTGTATATCCGTATGATTGGGTTGACTCTATTATTAGATTTAATGAAACACAATTACCACCAAAAGAATCATTTTTTCAAAAATAAACGATGAAGATATAAATGATGATTACTCACGCGAACAAAATGTAAGGAATGAGTTTAATTGCAAAATATTTAAAGATTATCATGACTTGTGCAACGTTTCAGATGTGCTTTTACTAGCTGACGTCTTTGAAAATTTTGGAGATGTTTGTATGAATTGTTGTAAATTAGATCCAGCTTGGTATTATACATCACCAGGATTAGCTTGGGATGCAGCATTGAAGAAAACAAAAACAAAATTAGATTTGCTAAGTGATTACGATATGATACTAATGATAAAGAAAGGTATAAGAGGTAGAATTAGTATGATATCAAATAGAATAGGAGCTTATAATAATAAGTACATGGGTGATGAGTATGATAAAAGCAAGCCATCAACATTCATCCAATATTTAAATGTTAATATTTTATAGGGATAGACAATGAGTAAACCACATCCAACACATGATTTTAAAGGGATGGATGAAAATGAAATTAAAAACTGGAAACCAATACCATGTATACTAGAAGTAGATTTAGATAACCCTGAATATCTTCATGATGAATCCAACAATTATCCTCTCGCACTTGAAGGATTAAATATTGATAAAGTTTAAAAATTAGTGCTTTACTTGAATAATAAGAAAGGTATATAGTACATTATGAAAATCTAAAATTATATGAAAGATTACGATTAAAGATTATTAAAATTATTAGAGAAAGAAAATTTGAAGAAAGAGCATGGCTAAATGAATACATTAAATTAAATATAAACCTTAGAACTAAAGCAACGAATGATTTTGAAAAACACTTTTTTAAACTCATGAACAATTCAGTATTTGAAAAAACAATGGAGAATGTTGAAAACAAAGTTGATATTAGATTAGTAACAGACGGAAATGAAGCTAATAAACTAGCATCAAAACCGAACGTTAAAAGTAGATAATATTTTATGAAAACTTAATAGCAATACATATGAAATGAATAAAATTAAAATATGCTAAATCAATTTACTTAGGAATGCGTATATTAGATTTGAGCGAAACTCTAATTTACGAATTTCATTATGATTACATAAAGAAAAAATATGCTGATTGAGCAAAACTATTATTCACAGATACAGATTCTTTAGCATACGAAATTTAAACAGAAGACTTTTATGCTGATATTTATCAAGATGTTGAAAACAAATTTGATACAAGTGAGTTCAACCAAAAGCATCCAGCAATTAATAATTTAGGATTTAAAGTTGGTCTTAATAAGAAAGTAAAAAGAACGTTTAAAGATGAGACTGGAGGAAACTGAGGAATTTGTAGGACATAGATCAAAGTTGTTTTCTTACAAAGTACACGAAAAAGATAACAATAAATGTAAAGGAGTAAAGAAAAATGTTCTTAAAAAGTATATAATAAATGAAGATTACAAAGATTGTTTATTAATTAAAAGAAATCATTTTAGAAAAATGAACGCAATATGATCATAATCACATGAAATTTACACAGAAGAGGTCAACAAAATAGTATTAAGCGCAGAAGTCGATAAAAGAGTTATTTTAGAAGATACTATACACAATATATCATATGGAAACTACAAACTAAAAGAAAATAATTTATAGGTAAAATAGGTCAAAGAGGTCAATAATGAAATCAATAAAGAGCCTATTGGGTGGGGTAAGGTAGCCCAAGGGGTTGGGATTAGGTTAGCCCAAAAGTCAAATTGTTTTTTGAGAAAAAACAACTTATAAGTAAAAAAAACAATTTATAAGTAAAAATGGAAAATAACAGTTATAAACTTATCAATATTAAAGAAATAATTTTACCAAATGAACCACTAACAATTTTTCAATTGATCAAAGCAGCAAAAAAACTAAAAATAAAACATTTTAGAGGGGTATTTGTAAAAGATGAATTACCCAAAAATACACAAAGAAAAGAATGTGGAATATTAAATACAGGAGATTCAAGTACGCAAGGATTTCACTGGATTTGCTTGTACAAAGATGGAGATAAAAAACTAAGTTTTGACTCTTATGGACTACCACCACCCGTTGAAATTGGTAATTATTTAAAAAGTCCTGTTTATTATAACAGTGAAAGAGTTCAATTTGGAAATACCTTATTCTGTGGACACTTGTATTTATATGTTTTAAAAAAACTAGATAAGGGGCATGATTTTCAGAATATTATTAATAATCAATTATGTTTTTTTTTTATATTTTATATATAAAATGCCTGTTGATATATTCGGTACTACTACTTCAAATGTATATTTAGATGATTTAATAATATCTGACACTTGTGTTTATATGTTTTAAAAAAACTAGATGAAGGATGTGAATTTCAGAATTTTATTACTTCATCTGTAGCTGTAGATGGTTTAACATTATCTCAAGCTACTAACTTGTTCATTAAGAGAAATGAATAAAATGATGCAGCTAGTAATATTAATATGAATTCCAATAAATTAAATAATGTAGTAGAACCTACTAGCTTACATGATGCTGCTACAAAAAATTATGTTGATAATAAAACACTTAATCTTAATGAAATAGGAATAATACCAAACTCAATTTTAACGTGGCTTGGATTAAACGAACAAATTATTTCACCAAATAGAGGTTCTGATGCAACAACAGTTTTGTGTACAATCTTCTGGCCCTGGTATACTCAGAAAACTATGGTTAGCACTTGAAGGATTAGATCCCAATCATAATGTTCCAGGTAATGGATTTCTTAGAATATACGCAGATCATACACTTTGCATGGGAAATTTTTCTCCTTCTACAGATAATGATATTCCTTTAGCCTGCGATTTATTATTTTCATCACTTGGTGGACTGTTTTATGAAAAATCTTTACAAGGTTGTAATGCATATACAGCTAATGCATTAGGAGGATACTTTACACTTGATTTGTCATTTACTACTAGTCCAGTAATTCAATTATACAATAAAACTAGTCAAAACGTTATATATTGGTTACAACCTTTTATTACAAGAACTACATTGTCATCTATTAAATTATACTCAGAAACATTTAGATTTATGAACACATCTTATGGTAAAGAATATATATTATTAGACACTAAAGACTTTGCTGGTCAAGGTGTTTATTTTAAATATATTAGAATGCATGTTATTGGTGTATTTGGAAGTTGGTGGGAATCTACAGTACGCAGGTATGATGCATACAATTCTCCAGTAAATACTAACTCCGTTATACAACCTTGGACACCATATAACGGACAGGGTTATACAGTATTTCAAGGATTTGATCAGAATAGTGTATGCAACTTCCACTGACATACACTTGTCTAACTTACTTAACGAAGTGCACCAACGAGAATGTAAACCATAGGACTTCGCACTCCACCAGTAAGCAGTTATGTTGTCTAAGGATTGCCTTCCATTTCTGGATTCTTTTCTTTACATGATAGACAGTTCATATAAAATTAAATGTAATTTTGCCTAAGGTTAGCCCTACATTTCTGTATTTATTCCTTTATTTGAAAGGCAGTTTATGTAAAAGTAAATGTAAGTTTATTTGCACTAACCGTTAACAGTTTGCTTTCAACAAGGAATTTCCGTCCCAATTATCAATAAATATAACATGTTCCCCGAAGATCCATACTTTAGCCATTCTTTTTACGTCAATTTATTTCAGTCACATGAAGAAATAAAAATACTTTTTAATAATATTACAAATGAATAAAAAAAAATTCATATTGGTTTGGATGAAAGAATTGGTTTGGTAAAAAGAATACCAATAAAACGAATTAAACACTTTTTATCCAACCTCTGAAAACAGAAAAAATCAAAGTATCTTGCCTGACAATACATCACGAAAAGTAGAGAAAGTCACTGGAAAAACAATAACCACGTGATTAAAATTTATCTTTGACACAACAAAATAGTAATGGTTCTATAAATATTGAAAAATTTGTTAATTATAAACTGATTTATAGACGACTTTATTTGAATCAAGACAAGCTCTCAATAATATCAAATGTAATGCAATTGTTGCAGATGAACCAAAAGGAGTTTCGAAGTTGTATTTTATCTATCTACATATAAGATACTTGTCCAACAATTATGTGTATGCAGAGAAAGTGCACAACCAACATACTGTTTGATTGTGTTAAATACGCTCTATTGAGTTGCTTGCTGGATGCAAGCAGTAGAATTTACGTTTGATGGTGCGTCATTAATGACGTGCAAAAAAAACTATTATATCCCGCTGCCAAGAGTTGACATTCAAGGAAGTATTAAAAAATTCTCAGTGCTTGAAAATAGTAATTTCAGGTCATTGTTGGGATATATTTAAAACACGATTCCTTGTTTTCTCAGAAAACAATGGACTTAAAAATACGTTATATAAACATCATGAGTTTTTGCAAAAAAAGCTAGGCAAGTAGATAGTTTCCTAAAATTATTGTAACCTCCAAACATAAATAACTAAATAATACTTTTAAAAAAAATTCTGAAAGACAAATGATTTGGAGAGCAATATTCTTTGGAGAGCTAGTGAGCTGGATAGTGCCAATATTTTTTTATATATTAGAAATGAAATCAAAGCGTTAAAAGTATAGTGTAGAAGAATTATAAGATACGACTCAAGGGAGTTTGAAATAATAAATTGCTTATATAAAAAGTTGTAAAAAATAAACTATTTGGTTTCTAGTTTGTTTTTTTACAGCCAATCAAGAAAATTTAAATTTACTGGGGATGCATACGAATCTCACAAAAAGATCTAAAAAGACTTTGCATTGACTTGTGGACTTTATAGCCATAATCACAACGTGGCATCCAGCAAACATTGTGATGCCAATTTAAAACAGAACTACATCGTGAATACAAGGAGTTTTTTAACAACATTATCAGTTCAATAAACGTTTCAATCAAAATAAAATGAAACTAGTTACGGAATCAATAGTATTGGGCGTGCGCAAACAATGATACAGGTGTTACCATTAAAAGTGTAATGATATACGTAGGAATCATAGTGAGTTTGTTACAAAAAATTTTTTAGCTGAGAAACTAAAGAGTATATATATATATATATATATATATATATATATATATATATATATATATATATAAGCAACACGGAATTAAAAAAACTGTGCTCGTCAAACAAAGTCGTAAAGCTGACTGTTTCGACTATAATTAATGCTAAATAAGAAGACTGTATCAAAAAGCGCTTGCAACATTGTTTTTTTTACATCATTGTATCAAAAAGTGCTTACAAAATTTTTTTTATTACATTATTATTTTTACATTAATTACTATATTGTCTACATATGCTATTCAGCGCATACCATTTCAGTTACCACTGTTAAAAGTATTTTTGGCGTAATAAGAGTATTAAATTGTAAAAATCAAAATCAAAATAAAATATGTCTTAGGGGGCATCCATAAAGTACGTTCTCAGTAAAATCACTGATTTAGAACCCCCTGCTCCCTGTACAAACCAATACGCTTTCGAAGACCCTCCTCCCCCCCCCTCCCTCAGCCTACGTACGCATAATTTTTTTTATAAATAAATCCCTTGCTCAACGCATAAATATTTAAAAACATTAAAAACAAAAAAATAACATTTACTTTATTTGACATTTCTCTGTATTCTTAATTACAACTTAATTAAAAATACAGAGAAATGTCAATTATAAATTATAATTCTAGGCTGCTCACAAAAAAAAAAAAAAATTATTTCTAGCTCACAGATGCTCGCATCCGTGAGCTAGACTTTTTTTTGTGTGTGAGTAGACTAGAATTAAAACTTAGAATTGTGAGCAGCCGCAGTGGTTTTGTAAGTTGTGCAGTGATTAGGTTTCTGGCTAAGAACGAGGTCCGACGTTCAATGGTCCAGCTCTAACCCAACAAGCGACATTGGTACAGAAAGAGGCATGAACTTCTTGTTAAATGCTCTCTCGCGGTGCTCTGTGATAAGACCGTAAGGACTTCTGGGAGCACCTAAAATAACTACAAAAAAAATGTTACTATATGTACTTATTTAAAAAAAAATTTTAGAGAAGGGGGGGGGACAAAATTTTACAAAATACAAAACAATTTTAAATATAATAATGTCTATAATTTTCTGAGCTTCTTTGAGTTAATTAATTAGTATTTTTCAGTCTGTTCAATGTTTTTTTTTCACCCCAATAATTCACCTCAATGTAAAATTGTATAAATTAACATCGCTATCCTAAACATTATACCGTTTTTAAAAAGCTATTCTTCCAATATAAACTACACGGAAAATATATATGATATATTATACATAATGCAAAAATATTATTTTATAAATACAATTTTCATTGCAAATTTAACTTGCAACGATAACGTTGCTGAGTGGATTCTGCTTCAGGCTACTTGAATGTATTTGTAACTGTACTTGTTAATTTTGTTTGCACATTTTATAACAAATTAGGACCGTTGCCCTATGCAATTTCCAGCATCCTTTTAAAATTTTTAAAATCTGATGATCGAATAAATTACTTAAATTTAGTTAAAACTTGAAAAAAAATATTCGGTTTTAAACAAACAGAATATTTCGACGACGCGTAGGAATTAACGACTAATATATAATGTACACAAATTGAATAAAACAATGATAAGCAAAATACTGTTGTCGCTTTTTCACTCGGTTTATTAATACCAAGAAAAAACTAAACATAGTATTTGGATGATGCTATTTTCATAAATATAGCATCACCTAAAAATTAAGGATAGGATGTTTAAATTTTAGCAATTTTCAAAGTGAAAACAAGTTGTATAGAACCAAATAAACGAAAAACACGTCTTAAATGCTATTCACACCACTTAAAGCCTAAAAATCACTATGGTTTTTTGATAAGTTAAGTAGAACAAATTTCCACAGCTAGTTTTCGTAAAATAAAATAATTTAATGTGCATTAAATAAATCCAGATTTACAAATAGTGTTTCAAAAAACCACTGATAACGATGAGCTTAAATCTTTTTTTACTCTGCAAATTACAACAACAATAACAAAAAGCATTATATTTACCAGAAATACAGATGTTTTACATAAGCATATTATAAATTACAGAAAATATATTTACAGACTTTTTGCCTATTATATACATTAC
This sequence comes from Hydra vulgaris, assembly GCF_038396675.1. Classification (NCBI taxonomy): domain Eukaryota; kingdom Metazoa; phylum Cnidaria; class Hydrozoa; order Anthoathecata; family Hydridae; genus Hydra; species Hydra vulgaris. Next base: position 9,083,980 of record NC_088920.1, read on the forward strand.
AATATTGAAAAGTTTTTTTCTTTAAAACTACTTTTTTAATATATGTTAATAATATATTTAATAATGTATATTAGAAAGTACACACCCTCACACACACACATATATATATATATATATATATATATATATATATATATATATATATATATATATATATATATATATATATATATATATACATATATATATATATATGTATATATATACATATACATATATATATATAAATATACATATATATATATATATATATATATATATATATATATATATATATATATATATATATATATATATATATATATATATATAAATTATGGTAGTGAATATATAACATAGGTTATATATATATATATATATATATATATATAAATGTTAGTTATTATATAAATTATATTCTACAAATAAAGTGCTCAATGTTCTTAAAGAACGGAACGACAATAAATTAGATATATATGTGTGTGTGTGTGTGTGTGTGTGTGTGTGTGTGTGTACGTGTTTGTGAACTTATATATACATTCATATGTAAACTTATATATTTAAACAAAATATTTAGTATGACTAATAAGGGGAATAAATCAATCCAACAAGTATCTTTTTTGATTTATTGGAACTCTGCAAATTTAACGGGAAGATATGATTTGGAATGAGTTTACACAATTCTCTTTGTTATCACTTTTTACAAGGTACTTTAAAATTGTGTACTTGTAAAAATTTTCTTATTCTCTATGTATAAATATATAGGGGAGAGTGGTGTAAATTGGCGGTGAGTGTACCTTGGAGGCGAGTGTACCTTGGAGGCACATCAATTGTGCTGCCATCTTGAGTGATGAATTCAAACTGAAATTTGTTGTTGCAATAAAAATAAAAGTATGTTACCGGTTCCAAAAAGTAGCTTTGTTTTAGAGCGCATTCTTTTTTTTCTACAACTGTAAGTATAAACTTTGTTTTAAAACTGATTATCAAAAAATGTAAAACATGTTTTCAACTGCATTTATGCATGCTTGAAACTGCTTAACTTCTAACCCATAAATATATGGTAGCGGTTTTGTAAAAACTGTGGTAGTGGTGTACCTTGGAGGTAGCTAATGTTATGTACCTTGGTGGTACCATCAAGGTACAAACTTGCATGATTTTTTAAATACTATTATAAGTAATATTTGTTATGAAAGTATTTTTTTAATGTAATATATTTTTATAGCTAATTATGATATTTTTTTTGTTTATTAAGATTTTCTTTAGTATAGTATGATGTTTGTATTTCTCTGTTAAATTGTAACTATTTTTTTCAAATTGTTAATTTCTCTTTGATAATTTTCTTGAATTATCAAAGTGATAATAAAACTGTGTATGAGTTGGACAAATTAGACATGGTCTTTTAGTTGCCACATTCCTCTATTACAGGAGGTTCAGCACGGCAGCTGAAAAAACTCATTTGGCTATAAATTTGATTACCTGAATGTAGAATAGACAAATGCTAAATCAAAGTGAAATATTTATTATTACTAAACTTTAATGTTGATATTTGTTTTTACTCTTTTCTAGATCAACATTATTTCTTTTGTAAGTTTTCAATACTTCTAAGTAAATTAGTTTTAATTTATAATAATAAATAATTTCCAAATGAATATCAAATATACATAAGTACAAATAATATATAGTTTATATAAATCTAACTAGATAGATTAATATTATCTCTGACGTGAAGTTCAATTATCCTTTAAGTTAACATTATATCAAACTTCTACCATGTTGAGTACCTTATCTGTTAAAACAGTAATACCCAAAGGTACAAAATATATACCTCCAAGGTACACCACCGGTAGTGTACCTCGGCTGTAATGTAAGCTGTTTTTTAAATTTAAAAAAAGGGATAAAAAAAATATGTCTGGATGTTTAATAAAAATCCTAGAGTAACTAATATCATAAAGTTAATGAAAATATATTATAACAGAAAATATTGTAAATTTTTTTTTAAATATTTGCTAAAGTTTGAAAATACCTCCGAGGTACACCACTCTCTCCTACTTACATAATTGTATACATACATACTCACAAGAACATACAATCATACATATATTTATGGGTCATTCTTCTGAAAAGTAACATTTTCAATAGTTAATTTTATAAAAATTAAATATTAAATTTTTCAAACCAAATTTTTTGTGGTTATAGCTTTGAGTATATTTAATCATTTGAAAGTATCCACACGACTCGTTAAATGTCAGTTTATTAAAAAAAAAATTAAAAACTTATAGCGTAATCCACAGACAACTTTACCACAGACGTGACGTTAAGAGGAATATCACTTATGCTGTAACAGCTATTAGTAGTGTTCAAGTAATTTACAAAAATAATAATCATCTGTAATCAATAGTTGATGACATCGAATAATGACAACTTTACCACAGACGTGACGTTAAGAGGAATATCACTTATGCTGTAACAGCTATATGTTTTTTTAAAGTAATTTTCAAAAACAAATAATCATCTGTAATTAATAGTTTTTATTAGCTAACATAAAGTAGTATATGGTACAAGTTTTTAAAATTTTTTAAGTGTTATTAGTACGTAAATTAGCAAATGTTTTTAAATGTTAAATCTTGTGGAAAACTGTATTGCCCCCTGTTGTTGAGGTTTGGCTGGCACAATATAAACACTACATCACCTTTATCGAAGACAGAGATGTCATCTTTCTCCGGAAACGTGAAAAATTCTTGGCCAGATCTTCTCAAAAAATTTATGACAAACTCATTTCCATCTGCAACTTAGGCTTGAATTAGCCCAACATAGTATTTGGCAATTTTTTTGGAAGTTTAAAACTTCACAATTACAAAGTCATTAATTTTAATAGACAAGCTGTCCTCCTCACTATCGCCCTAAACAGTGATAACTTAGTCTTGTCTTTTTCTTTTTATATTTACTTGGGCCTTGGTTATCTTGTGCCAAACCTTTGGATATTGTTCCTTCAGCAAGTGGTTTCTTCCTTTTCAAGAATCGTTGACCTGGTAAAGTATGTTAAGGAATTTCTTAAAACAGAAGTAAATAAAATTATTTATAAAAAAAAATTACAAAATTAAATAACAGTTAAATAAGGTTTTTGATGCACAACTTATTTCAATATTTTATAAAAACATAAGGCTCGCTGAAAATCTAAATATTATTGTTTAAACATTCTTGATGGCTAAGTACCTAGAACATTTAAGCAATGCAAAAGTTTGCAATATGCAATATGAGCCAATTTAAATTTATACATTAAAAGAATACGAGGATGAAGATCTGTCAAAGATTCAGTAGAGATTAGTACTTTACCAATACTATAGTGATTGCATTTTGTACCATTGTAACATTCAGTACATGTCAGCCTTCTCATATACAACGTTTCTTTTTTAGTGGAACTCCAAAACACCTCATGAACTTGTAAAATCCCCTTGAAAGTTGTTAGGTTTTTGGGTACACAATCTGTTTATTTAGTAGTATAGATCGTTATACTTGGACACTTTTCTTTTATTTCTTCAACCGAAAAATTAATACCAGGAATATCTTTCCCTCGTCCTATTATTCTGTCTGCCGTTCTTTTGATACATCCCCCTATTCCATCAGGGGCACCTTTTCAGTGCCCCTTTTCTGTGAAATGCCATCTCATTGTTTTAGCTCCAAACTCTTTTCGAAAAAAATTACCTAGCAAATAGAACATGAACTTGTTTCGGAACTTTTGAGAAGTACTATCGCTAAGAAAATGAACTGTTTAAATGATAGGCAGCTTTTCTTTCAAGTCATTAATAACAGGCTTTAGATGCGCACAGATCCCAACAAAGTTGTGTTGCCTGTTATCTAAAAATGTACAGTAAGATTTGGCCTTTATTTTGTTTTCAGAAATACTGTAATAGTACGCCACAACTGTATGGATTGACACTTGGTTTCTTGATCCACCAAAATGGAGCGATTGAATTTCTTTTGAGTATTTCCAATTGTAATTATTAGTATAAAATACGGGTTCTGGCCCTGTCTAGCACTTTTTTTTTCAACCATATCCCTATCCATATTCTCATATCATATTTCAACTATATACCTATCCATCTTCTCATATCTTATTTAAACCATATCCCTATCCATACTCTCATATCTTATTTCAACCATATACCTATCCATATTCTCATATCATATTTCAACCATATCCCTATCCATATTCTCATATCATATTTCAACCATATCCCTATCCATATTATCATTTCATATTTCAACCATTTCAACTGAACCAAAATATTATATATATATCAACCATAATATATTAATATATTATGTTTACAATATCTCTTACAAACTCTGAGCTATTGTAATTTTTAAATCAATTTCACAAGTGAAATCTAGCTTAAGCGATAGGTCATTGATGACTTAAGCATAAAAGAAAGCATGTCCTAATACACCAGATCCTCCAACTTGTGAATCCCCAGAGTTTAATGTAGCTACTAATCTTCTTCCAGTAGTAACACTTGGCATGTAATCAGTAAAATTTCTGTAAAATGAGATAATAGTTGTAGAGTCAATTGCATCTTTTGATTGATACAATAGTCCAGATAGTTCATTGTTAAATGAATTAATATTAACACTGTTCCACGAAGAAAGATAAAAGTCTTCTAAACCAGATGAGGCGTATATACATGTACAATCCGAATTAAATGCAGGAAATCCTACTGTTTTATAATCTCAATCATAGGTTGTCCACGGTTGTATAATATAGTTAGTACTTTGTGGAGAAATTTTTGCATCATACATGCGTACTCGAGATTCCCACCAATCTTTTTTTTTTTTTTTGTTATTCACCTCTTCAAGGCCGAGAAGGCCACTACAGATGATGAGGCTACTTAATAGTGGTTATAACCCAATCTCCAGATAGTCCAGTAATATTCAATCTAATATACTTAAGATAAACACCTAGACCAGCAAAATCTGTAGTGTCTAATAAGATATATTCATTTCCATAAGTAGTGGGAGCAAATCTAAATGCTTCTGAGTATAATTTAATAGGTGACAATGATTGAGGTATTGATGTAGTCATTGTAATGTGGGGTTGTATCCAATATATAACGTCGTCACTAGTATTATTGTATAATTGAATTGTTAGAATATTGTAAATTGTATATTAGAATTGTTAGTAGTAAATGGCAAATCAAGTGTAAAGTAAACTCCTAATGAATTAGCTCTATATACATTACAACCTTGTAAAGAGTTTGCATAAAATGGTCCACCAAGTGGTGAAAATAACATATCACAATCTAAACGAACTTTATTATCTCCAACACTCATTGTAGAAAGAAAAAAATTTCTTTTGCAAATTGCATAATCTGCATATATTCTAAGAAATAAATTACCTGGAACATTGATAGTAGATTTTTTGTCTAATGCTAGCCATAGTTTTTCTAGAATACCAGGACCAGTAGATTGTGTAAAAGCTATTGTTGTGTCAGGTCCTGTAGTTGGTGAGATAGTCTTTGATTTTAATCCGTTAAACTTGAATTTGGCCTTGATCTTAATTCATTACGATTAAGTGCTTTATTATCAAAATAATTTTTTGTAGTAGCATCTTGTGAGTTAGTAGGTTCTGCTATATTTATTCATTTATTAGAATTCATATTAATATTACTAGTTGCATTATTTAGTCCATCTCTCTTAATAAACAAGTTATTAGCTTCAGATATTATTAAATCATCTAAATATATATTTGAAGTAGTAGTACCGAATATATAAACAGGCATTTTATATATAAAATATATAAAAAAATTATCATTGATTATTAATAATATTCTGAAAATCATGTCCCTTATCTAGTTTTTTTAAAACATATAAATACAAGTGTCCACAGAATAAAGTATTTCCAAATTGAACTCTTTCACTGTTATAATAAACAGGACTTTTTAAATAACTAATAATTTCAACAAGAGCTTGTACCCCATAAGAGTCAAAACTTAGTTTTATATCACTGTCTTTGTACCATCAAATCTAGTGAAATCCATGCGTAATTGAATATCCTGTATTTAATATTCCACATTCTTTTCTTTGTGTATTTTTTGGTAATTCATCTTTTACAAATACCCCTCTAAAATGTTTTTTTTTTAGTTTTTTTGCTGCTCTGATCAATTGAATATTTGTGAGTGGTTCATTGGGTAGAATTATTCCTCTAACATTGATAAGTTTATAATTGTTATTTTCCATTTTTATTTATATATATTTATATTTTAGAGCTCTTTTACCTATTTGGGCTCTTTGATCTATTGTTATATTGCCCTATTGTTATATAAAGTATTTTCTTTTAGTTTGTAGTTTCCATATGATAATGTGTGTATACCATCTTCTAAAATAACTCTTTTATCGTCTTCTGCGCCTAATGCTATTTTATTGATCTCTTCTGTGAAATTTTCATGTGAATATGATCTCATTACATTTATTTTCCTAATATGATCTCTCGTAGTTTCCATATGATAATGTGTATATACCATCTACTAAAATAACTCTTTTATCGTCTTCTGCGCCTAATGCTATTTTATTGATCTCTTCTGTGAAGTTTTCATGTGAATATGATCTTATTACATTCATTTTCCTAATATGATCTCTTGTAATTTCCATATGATAATGTGTATATACCATCTTCTAAAATAACTCTTTTATCGTCTTCTGCGCCTAATGCTATTTTATTGATCTCTTCTGTGAAATTTTCATGTGAATATGATCTTATTACATTCATTTTCCTAATATGATCTCTTATATTTAATAAACAATCTTTGAAATCTTTCTGTGTTATATACTTTTTAATAAAATTTTTCTTTACTTCTTTACATTTTTTGTGATCTTTTCCCTGTACTTTGTAAGAAAACAATTTGATCTGAGTCCTACAAATTCCTTAGTTTCCTCCAGTCTCATCTTTAAACATTCCTTTTACTTTCTTATTAAGACCAACTTTAAATCCTAAATTATTAATTGCTGGATAATTTTGGTTAAACTCACTTGTATCAAATTTGCTTTTAACATCTTTATAAATATCAGCATAAAAGTCTTCTGTTTTAAATTCATATGCTAAAGAATCTGTATCTGTGCATAATAGTTTTGATCAATAAGCATACTTTTACTTTATGTAATCATAATGAAATTCATACATTAGAGTTTTGCTCAAATCTAATATACACATTCCAAAGTAAATTGATTTAGCCTATTTTAATTTTGTATTTTTCATATGTATTGCTAATAATTTTTCATAAAATATTGTTCTACTTTCAAGGTTTGGTTTTGATACCAGTTTAATAGATTCATTTCTGTCTGTAACTAATCTAATATCAACTCTGTTTTCAACATTCTCCATTGTATTTCCAAATAATGACTTATTCGTGAGTTTAAAAAAGTGTTTTTCAAATTCGTTCGTTGCTTTAGTTCTAAGGTTTGTATTTAATTTAATGTATTCATTTAGCCATGCTCTTTCTTCAAATTTTATTCCTCTATTTGTTATAATAATCTTTAATCGTAATCTTTCATATAATTTTAGATTTTCAGAATGTGCTATATAACTTTTCTTATTATTCAAGTTAGACACTAATTTTTCAACTTTATCAATATTTAATCTTTCAGGTGCGAGAGGATAATCGTTATATTCATCATGAAGATATTCAGGGTAATCTAAATCTACTTCTAGTATACATGGAATTGGTTTCCAGTTTTCAATTTCATTTTCATCCATCCATTTAAAACCATGTGTTGGATGTGGTTTACTCATTGCCCATCCATATAAAATGTTAGCATCCAATTATTGGATGAATGTTGATGGCTTGCTTTTATCATACTCATCACCCATGTACTTATTATTATAAGCTCCTAACCTATTTGATATCATACTAATTCCACCTCTTACACCTTTCTTTATCATTAGTATCATATCGTAATCACTGAGCAATTCAAATTTTATTTTTGTTTTCTTCAATGCTGCATCCCAAGCTAATCCTGGTGATGTATAATACCAAGCAGGATCTAATTTATAACAAATCATACAAACATCTCTAAAATTTTTAAAGACGTTAGCTAGTAAAAGCACATCTGAATCATTGTGCAAGTCATGATAATCTTTAAATATTTTGCAATTAAACTCATTCCTTACATTTTGTTCATGTGAGTAATCATCATTTATATCTTCATCGTTTACTTTTGAAAAGAATGACTCTTTTGGTGGTAACTGTGTCTCATTAAATCTATTAATAGTATCAACCCAACTATATGGATATACATCTTTTCTGAGTAACAAATCTAATTTTTTCATGGAATATAATTTTCCGACATTTTTACACTAGTCTTTTGCTAAATTCTTTGATAAAGCATCTAAACTAGAAGGCATAAATCTAAAACTATCGAAAAAACGAAGCTCAGGTTTAACTTCAAATTTCTTAAATACTTTAATATAGTCATCGACTTTAATTTCTCTAGAAAAGCTAATATACTTTTCTTCATTGTTTGGTATGCAACTCCATTTTCCTTCTGATAATTCTTTTATACATAAGTGAGAATCAGAACCAGATACATTGTGAAACAGTACTTGAAAGAATTTTGGAATTTTATAGTTTAAATTACAATTTTGATGAGCAGCATCTCTATATTTTCCCGATATATGGCAATGGACACGTACTTTATATTTTCCAAGGTCTTTTCCACAAATGTAACATGATATTTCTGCTGCATCAATATCATGTTTGTTTTCATTTGAAAATATCTTCTTTTTGGAAATTTAATTATATTAAAAATTTTTATGATATCTTCTTGTAAACTATCAACAAAAATTTGTGCAACATCATCAGTTTCACTACTTGCAGTAAATGTCACTGGACTACTTTGATAAAAAATTTCGTCAAAACATTTAATATAATAACAGAATGAACTTGGAATACGTTTCTGGTGTTGTTTAGTAAAAGATTTATTCGGATTTGGTTCACAAGTCTCAATTTGTTTGATAAAACTTTTAAAGTCTGTATATACTACAAACGGAACTCTCATTGATTTATTGTGGTTAGTAAATTGCATTGTTGAATTTGGTGGTGGAAGTTCGATACGTAATGAATCATGTGTTTCACAATACGATTAAATTAAATTAAATGTTTGCGATTATTATTTTTTGATACATGCAATGTATGAACTTCTGAGTTTTAATAAACATATACATTGATACTGGTATCTGTATTGTTCTACTAAAGGTGTGTGATTTGATTTAACGATACTGGAAATACTATTTTATCCCAGTTTATTTTTTCAGCTTGATCTTTAAGCTCTTTCATCTACTCTTTTCTAATTTGTATAATATGTTAAAAAGGTGACGGAGCTAAAATTGTTGATGATATATCTGGAACAGGCTCATCAAGTAGATACTCCGTACCCATCTGTGTGTGTGATAACGTTCTTAAGAGATCATCTTTTCTCATTCTATAATAATATTTAGTTTTTCGCTCTTTAGCGATTTGTTATAATTCTTTTACAGTTTTATTATTTTCAATTTTTATATTGCAAGATATTTTTTTTTAATTTTCATTTTCTTTAAATAATTTTTCAAATTATTTTTTTTTGTCAATATATCATATGTAAAGTTTAATATGAAATTTAAATGCATCCCTATCCCCATTTTTATATCACAAGATTTTATTTTTTTAATTTTTTAGAATTTGATATTTCAATCTTATAAGCATTATCAATCTTCCCATCAGGCATTTCAAGATATCTATATCCATGCCCAGTTCCAATCATTGCTCAATATATAGATTTATATACTGTTTCTTCTCCTGTTTCCATGTTTGTTAATTTAATAGTGACTGGTTTTTTCTTAATTGTTCTTTATCTTTTATATTTCGGAACTATTTCTTTTTTCTCTTCTTTTACTGGATGTTTTCTAGGTCTACCAACTGATCTTTTCTCATTTACTTTGCATGGATACGAAGTATCTACTTCTTTTACTGGATGTATTCTAGGTATAACAACTGATCTTTTCTCATTTACTTCTTTCACTTTAGCCATAATAGATTCTTTATCTAATAACCAATTTTTCACAGCAATCATTAGCAATGTAGCGATATTGTCAGATTTTTTGAAATGTTATTTTCTTCCAATAAATTTTTTAAACTTTTTTTTGTATAATGCATTTTTATTGTATAAAGAAAAAAATTTAATTAATTTTCAAAAAAATTTAATTTTTAAAAATTAAATAACATTCATTTCATTACCATCTGATTGAAGTTCCATCATTCTATCAGATAATACAAGAGCATATGCCTGAGTATTTGCTGGTACAGCTGTATTAAATGTTGCCCTAATTCGTACTTTATTGTTGATAATTTTAATCTTTCTGATCGTTTGCTAATATCAAAAACGAATAGTGGGTATAAATCTCTATAGTCAGAAGGAGTTATATTGCTGTTTGCGTTCAATTCATTCATTCTATACAATTTTTCTTTAAACACAAATGCTTCTCTATAAATTCATGAATTTTGCTGATTGAAATGACAAATTTTAATCAACAGCAGGATATCTGTCATTATTATTAAGCATAATGTACATATTTTTCAAGTCATAATGATCAAATATTGAAGCATTAGCAGTTTGGTCACCAGTTCTACTTGTTTGAAATCCGACAATAATGTATCTTGGATTTTCAGGAGATGTCTTTACGGCAAATTGCCAATTAAATGAAGTAGATTGTTGAACTGTTGTAGTATCGCACTGACGTATTCCAAAACTTACTGGAATTGTCACTTTTTTTCAATGTCCCCATAAAGTTTAAACTTTTCTAAATTTGCTGGAGTCAAATTTGGCATAAACAATGATATTTTACTAAGATTAACTTTTTCTGCAGCTACAGCAGCTAGCCTAAAAATTGCACTATCATAACTTTGTCTTACAAGAGTTATTGTATGTTTAAGCCCATAAATAACTTTGTCGTAATCATCACAGAATCCAAAAATGTGCCTTAAAGGTACGCAAAATGAAAAAGTTCCTTTTAGAGTTAGTTTCTGAATTATGTATGCTTGTCTTATTAAAAACCCTTGGTTATCAGCAATTACTGCTGTTGATGTACTATCTTTATACCGCAGTTGATTGAATCCTTGAGCTAATTGAAAGTCATTTGCATAATTAAGCATTCCTAACATTGTAGTTGCTTGATCTTGATAATAAACAGCTTCTGTATCTTGGTTTGATAATTGGTATGTTATTCGTCCAAATAATTGCATTAGACCATTATTTGTAAGCACCACCGCATCTGTATTAGCGTAAGCTGTTCCATCAGCTTTAACAAGTTGTCCTTCAAATAAGAGATAAGCTTTAGATGGAAGTGTGAACAAATTTTGTTGCTCAATGTTGATTCTTATTTATCCAGGACTATTTAGATTTGTTCCATTAATTAGTTCATATTCATGTTCTTCATATCTTTCAATTCCGTTATCTATAACTGGCATTTCTGTAAAATTAAATACTTCGGGAGTCGTCATTTTATTTTTTTATATACAATATAAAAAAATATTTTTTATATTGGCAATTCTTAAAAACGATATAAAAAATTCTATGCTAGTCTAAGTCCTCGTCCTTGTTTTACCATATCTTCTATTCCTATAGCATTTTTATTTGATACTTTGCATGGGCCTGAAATACCTACTTTTTTTACTGATCTTATTGCAGAACCCATCATCATTTTATTTATATTTTTAACGACTTTGGTTTGTATCGGTTTTCAGAAGTAATTGCATCTGTTTGTATTAATATATTTTGATATTCTTTAAGATCATCTTCACTATATACTCGTTTATTAGGATTAAACTTTACTATCAACTCCCAAAGGCCAGGAGTACCATAATATTTTTCATCATCAATAATTATATCATTACCATTAGTATGTATTTGTTTTTTTCCAATATAAAATATACAATCTTCATCACGTATCCCAAACGTAGTATCTGTAGATTTTTTACTATTAGCACACATTCTTAGAAAATCTGTTGCAAATTTTTCCTAGTCTCATACCTTTAGATTCTTCATGAGATGGTAAAAGTTTTTTAGTTTCAGTTATCATTATCTCTTTTTTTGTTTCAGGATAAGAATTTGAAAAAGTGAGTGCTAATTTATCAGCTTGATCTTGCAATTTATATATGTTTTTTTTTATCCTATCTTGACTATCAATTAATGGCTTGCACAATTTTTCTAAGCCTGACTGTAAATTAGTTTCACCCATCCTTTTATTTAAATCATTCTGCTTTATTTTTTTTTTACGCTCTATTAATTCTTTAAGATATTTTTCTAGTTCTTTAAAATCTTTAATTTTTAGAAGTGACATTTCGCTTTTTTTATAAATAAAGATAAAAAAAACACAACGTAAAATTGTTTTATGTTTTGACGTTTACATTATTACTAATTTTGCTTTAGAGAATATTTGTTTCATCTCTTCCTTGTTTAATTAATGATTCTTTAGTTTGTTCATTAATTAAATCTTTTGAATTTGTTCTAATTTGTTCAAGCATGGCTTTAAATTTTTTAAGTTCGCTAAGTATTAGTTTAAATTCATTGTCATCTATACTTCCATCTACTAAAGCTTTCGAAATATAGTCACTTATTGTATTTAGTTTTGAATCAGCAAGTACTTTAATCTTTTCATGCTTTTCTGCTTAAAATTTAATTTTTTATTAACTTGCCCTCCTATTAATGATAAAACTCCTGCTCCTAATGCCGCAGCTTCACATGCAATAGCTACTGGTGCTGCATTTATTGTTGCTAAAAAGCCATTTCCAATAGTTCCAAGTGCCATAGTGCTTGCTAGTAATGAATTATCAATTGCTGAAATTATTTTTACAGCCCTATGATTTACTTAACATTTTTCTCTTTTTTCTCTCACTCTCTATTTCTTTACAAATCTCACTAATTGTGTTTAGGCGATGTATATGTGCACTAATAATCTTTTTTTCTTCATCAGGTGCACTTGGAAGATTTTGATATAATTTGTTGAAAGTTATATTATCATTTTCAGCATTTTGTATATAGATATTATTACACAGCTTTTTGCAATTAAACTCTATTTTAATAAGTAAAAATATTTTTTTTTTAATTATTTTTTAAAAAAATATTTCAATAAAATCACAAAACATAAACTATCCCCTTTTTAAATCAATATATCAGATTCAGAATTATTAACAACATTTATTATAATATCATCAACAGTCTCTGATATTACAGAGTTTTGTAAACTTAACAATTTCAATTTAAGTTCTTCTTTTAATGAAACTAACGCAACACCTTCATTAACTAATACACCAAACTTTAAAAGAATATATTGATGTGATAGATATTTTATTTTAATGTTGCGTTGTGCCAATATTTCATATTTATTATCATTTAATAATACTGGAGGATGCTCTAAATCTTTGAATATCTTTGAGTGTACTTTAGAATAAATAAGTGGTTTTGGAAGTTCACGTGGTATATTTCCTAAATTATGTAATGGCATTTTTTTTTATAAAGATTAAAAAAATTTTAAGAAATCATAAAAGTATATTCAAAAATGGAATATTAGCAAATGGTGAATTTGGCCCTAATAATAAACCCGATCCTATTGATGTATATCCATTTCCACTACGTAAGTACAATTCATCACCTATAGAACCACCTATACTCCATTGTCTTAAATATAAACCATTTTCTTCAGCAGTCATTTTAACTCCTTTTCTATTCTTTTTTAAGTACACAACACCCCTTACAGCAATTTTAATAACCATAGCTGATCCAGCTGCTGAACCTACTCCTGTTAATAAACCTGTTGTAAGTGCTGGAGCAACACTTTATAATAACAATCTTCCAGCTGTACCAAGTAAAGGTAGCAGTACCTCAATAAATCCTCCCTCTATTTGAGAATTGTGAGCTAGTTGTGTTTTACTTAAATTAATTATATCACCAGTACCTTTTTCAAATGTTCTTTTAATTTTATTCAATTGTGTATTTGTTACAGCTAATACGTGCTAACCATTAAGATCTGAATGTGATAACTTAATACTAGCTCCATAACCATCTCCAATTGCTTTTTTAATTTTTTTCAATTGTCCCTCTGAAATATTTACTTTAATATTAGTATATTTACTCATTTTTATATGTAAGTAAAATATTTTTTTAAAAAATTACGAAAATTATTTTACGATTTATCTACTTCTCTTATATGAAATCTAATAGTTACTTCTTTTCCTCGTAAATCCAAAAGATTTCCATCTTGATCAACCAATCTATTTTCCATTCTTGATATTTTTTTTAATATTAGTGGTGCATAAGTTACGTAATTCGGCTTTTCAATAATTTTAAATCCAGGACCTACATCTGGGTAAAATGAATATATAACGTTACTACTTTCTCCATTTACATACAATGGTTCTATTATATCACTTGTTACTAGTACACTATTAACACTTATTATGCTTACTATATTAGTTCCTATATTGGAGCCTGCTGAATATATTCCACTGTCAAAACCAAAAACAGTTCTAATTGAATTTGAAGTTGTAAAATCAACTTTATAACCAGTTGCAATAGTTAAAGATGCTCTTAATGTAATCCTTTTTGCTACAGTTGTAATATTTGCAACTCCTGAACTTGCATCACCGTTTACTATCATAATCGATTGGATATAATTATTTATATCAGGAATTTCATAAGATCCAACTGGAATGTTTATATCCTTCCAAGTTGATCCATTGTTTGCGCTATGTATAAAATTATTGTTTAAAGAGTTAATATTAGGAAAACTGTAAGATGCATCTATACAAACTAGAGCCATTTCATATTTTCTGTCTTCTCTAAGTTGAATAATAGGGTTATAAATAGTTCTTAATATACTGCTATTTCTGCTCACTAATAGACAGGTCATCTTTAATATAAATGATATTTTTTTTTTAAATGATATGTAAAATAAAAATTATCTAATCCACTTCTATATCTTCCAAAATTTCTTTTAGAATATAAATCTATGACAACAAATCCATGAGGTTTTGACCAAGCCTTCTTACAAAAAGCTTTAAACTCATCTATTAGCATATCATTTGAAACATGATCATTATAAATGTGATTTATATTCTTTCCATCTTGTTTAAATAAACAAATAAAATTGGTATTGTCTCGTAGTTTTCCTAGGCAACATAAAATATTTTTGTGCAAGATAGAAACAGTCTACATTACAATGTTTTCCTCTTAAATAATATTTTTCACACATATTTTGATTTGTTAATTGCAAATCATCAAATATCATCAAATTATTTTTATGAATATCAAGATCTTGAGGATCTGGTACATCTTCAGCTTTTTCAAAAAACTTGCAATCTATATCTGTTTTCTCATTTAAATTTTTTGAAACTTCTTCAATTACAAAATCTGGATTTTCATTTGATGTTTTTATTTCGTCATATAGCTTAAATAGATTACGAGTATATTCTTTTGGTAATTTTTTTTCTAAAGATTTCTTTAATAATTTGTATTCTGGTTGAAAGAGAGATTTTCCAAAAACTTGTAAACTATTATAGTCTAACCAACCAGGTCTCAAAAGTAAAATCAATAACAAAGTAGTTCTTTCACAACCCGACTTTCCAACAATAATTCCTCTTATACTTTTTGCTAACATTTTACTATAACTTCGATTATTTTCAATTTCATCCATGATATATCTATAATACCCGTTTTTTATATAAAAGATTTTAATTTTTTATATATAAAAATTTCTATATATATAAAAATGTACTGCGTTAGAAACAAAAAAAATACACTAAACTTGCAAAATGTTTTTAGCAAAAACAATAGAAATATGCTACGTGGAAATTGCGCTATTTGCGGAAAATTAAAAACTCAATTTGTATCATCAAAAAAGGAGGAGATTTAGTGAGTTCTTTTAATTCAGCAACACGTAAAATAAAACTACCATAGTCTAAGTTTCCAGGTGAAATGCATTTACCTGGAATAAACTTTGCAGGTCCAGGTACTAATTTAGATGAACAATTAACTTCTAATGACGCATATAAAGAATGGAATAAACCTATAGATAGAGTTGATAATGCAGCTTACCACCATGATCTTGCTTAAAATACTTCGATGATATCGCAAAAAAAAATTAGCTGATAAAATTATCATCGAAAAAATGGATTCTATAAAAAATCCAACAACACGTGAATAAATTGAACGAGGTATTATAAAACCTATTATATCATCTAAAGCAAAATTCGGATTAGGTTATTTGAACCCATATGATTTAAGTGTTGAAACTACTCAAAAAACTACAAACGATCAAAGAAAAAAACTTAAAATGGACTGACGAAAAAAAAAAGGTTGTGTAGTTGAACGATAGAATAGAACAATGAAAGATAAAATGTTTAAGTACTTTTCAGCTAGTTCTACTAGAAAATATATTAACATCTTAGATGAAATGATAAATAAATACAACAACACAAAGCATTCTTCAATTAAAATGACCCCAGTTGAAGCTTGCGATAAAAAGAATGAAAATATTTTTTGGTTCAATATAAATGGAAAAGTTTTCAATTGGTGATAAAGTTAGGATAACGAAAGAAAGGAACGTTTGAAAAAGGATACACACGGAGATGGACTGAAGAAGTTTTTACAGTGTCACAAGCTCAGTTCACAGATCCACCAACGTAAAAAATAACTGACGATAATGGTGAAGAAATGCAAGGTACTTTTTATGAACAAGAAATGCAAAAAATGGATCAAAGCATAATTAAGATTAAAAATGTTATTCGCAAACTTAAAAACAAGTCATTAGGTCATTAGTAAAGTGGTATAGGTTGATGGTATATGAATGTTGAATTTTTGATTCCCGTTCTCTGTCTGTCAATTCGCCCTTGCGCCAATATTGCCTTAGCGCCAATTGTTCGGCTTAGCGCCAATAGTTCGGTCTCAGTAATAAAAAAATAAGTTACACCGTAAAAAAAAATGTGATGAGAATTTCTTTAATAAAGCGTGACCAAAAGTATATAAAGAATGAAATTTTTTTTTTTTTTAATCAGGAGTACTATTGATTGTGTTTCATTGCTAATGTATTGTTTCTCTATTCCATTTATAGCATTAGAATGTTTTATTTATATTATTGTAATAGAAAGATTACCAATGTTGTTTAATACAATACGTTTTGGAAAAGAGTTATATTTTGTTATTGTATTTTATGCAATATTTTCTATTACTGAAATTTATAAGGAAGATAAATAGATGTATATTTGTTTAATGAACCGTGACCAAAAGTATATAAAGAATAAAAAAAATAAAAATAGAGTTATTATTAAATGGAAACAAAAAACAAACCATTACAACAATTTGAAACTTCGTCAAGGGTGGCTGTAGTTCAACCGTATAAACCTGATCCACCGATAGATCGTGGTGGTACGCACGACTTGCATGGCAATTTTATTCGACCGTTTGAAGTCCGTTAGTAAAGTGAAAGAAAAAATAATTACAATATTAGCACTATCAAGTTTTTTTATTATTATTCTAGTTGGAGGTTATTTATTTGGAGCGTTACTGGCTGTTTTTATTTTACTTGGAACAATGATGGGATTACATACCTGTAATAAAATAATAGAAACATTGTAAAGATTATTTTTATATATTATAATAAAATTATTTTCCAAATTTGATTGATTCCGTAAAAAATTCCACCTGCAATAGCACCACCCAAAACAGCTTTTCCAATCGTAGGTAAAAGAGCTGGCACAAGGCGGGAAGCTATTGTAGCTAATTTGGGTAAAATTTTTCCACGCATGCGTTTTCGTCCAGCACCTTTTAAAGGTGGTAAATAAACTCTTCCGTTCCCTCTTTTTTTTCTTCCTCCTTGTAATGGTGGTAAATATTCTCCACCGCGTCCTCTACATGAGCTTTGTTTTATTTTTCAAGCGGTGAAGCAGCAAACTTTTTTACGCATTGCGTTGTTTATGAAGATAATCTAGCGCGTAACCTCCTACGTCTGATCTAAGTAAACGTTTGGCAAAATTTTTAACTCGCGTTAAAAATTTTCTTTTACCTCTATGATGATGTCGATGTTTACGACGATGACCGCTTCTCTGTGAAAGCCTGCGATTCATCAACAACAAGGTTATAAAAAAAATAACAAGCCTTTTGATTTTTTTTTTAATTTTTTTTATAAATAAATAGTCGTTTGCTTATAAAAAAATACAATACAAATACGGTTCAATTAATAAAAAATAAAAATGTTTTATTAAAAATTAAGTTGCTTTAAATTTGTTAGGAACATAGTTTAATTGTTCTTCATTTGCTACTCCAGTTTGTACCAATGCAGCTGGATATTGCAAATACATAACAAGTACACCTCTAAATTAATCAGAAATTGTACGGTGATTTGAAACGAATTATTACCTGCAATAACGGCTGGAGGTGTATCGTTGACATAATTGTAATCGCTAGTAGTTTCAATGACTAAAGGTTCTGTAGTGTATTAGTACTAAAATAAAGACCTTTACTTTTCAAAAAACTGTCATCATCAACACTATAAGAATCTGCAAAATTATTAATCATAAAAGTAGAGGGTATATTTCCTTTACACCAAGAAACATAACTTCTCCAAATTTGAAGTTGATCGTCGGTTTTAGTCATATCAAATTCGACAGTGTCACCTGGCGAATTAACAAATATTCTTCTGTAATTATAAAGAGTAATTTTTTTATTTATATTACATGCCATTTTACATGGTGTAAAACAATTTTTGTTTAAATGAGCACTTTCTTTTTTAGAATTAACGCAAAATATAATGCAATGTGGTACAATGTCTGCTGTTTTTGTATTTCCTATATTCACCGTGACTTCGGTGACATTTTCTACATTGGTTACAATTTGTTCGTAATGAGCAAAACGTAGTATAGTATAAGCTTCGTCTTTTTTACTGTTGAAATATAAAGATCTTTCTAGCGGTAAACTCGGTTTGATTCTATAAGTATTGAGATAAATCATAGGGTTTTTAATAGCTAAACCTACGTTAGAAAGCGCTGTTATGTCGGCATCCGCAATAGGTCTTACCCATTCTAATGATTGATTCATGTCATTTTCAACATAAAATTCCAATCTAATTTGATTATTTTTTCAAAAATATTCTTTCATTTCAAAAACTTCACACAATAAACTCAAAGGTAGCCTAAATTTACAACCTTTATCCCCAGCTAATAAAGCGTTATATCTGTCTCTTAGTACTGTTTGATAAGTAGCAGGGTTAGGAAAAGGTGCCACAGTTGCTTTGAGAGTTCTAATGAGTCCATTGGGGTCAGCAGATTGCACAAGCGCTTTGGTTCGGCAAAAGTAATGGCGTTAGTAGTAGTATCGGCTTCTTCTATTAATCCTAAATTCAGATTGATGATTACATCTCTATAACCTTACAAATAACTTTTTTTAATGAGTAGCGCTCTAAAACGATCAAAAGAACAACTAACTATAGCGTTGTTGGCGCGAGTAGTATTGTTTCTTTGATAATTGGGATAAAATCTCATAGTTTTACATAAAGCATTAATTAGGTTTGCAGTTTCGCAGATTTTTTGTAATATAGCATCGTCTGTTCCTGGTGTAAATTTTGTTTGCGTGCTTAAACTTTTATAAAGAAATAAATCAAAATCAAGGTACCAATCTTGTGGATTTGTCCATTCGTTATTGTGTAAAAGTAATTAAATTAGCCATATCAGAAGTAAGATCGTAAGAAAATTGTTGATCATTAACAGCAATGACTTCATCTTGAGGTTGAGCTGTTTGAAATCCGGGATATTTTTCATTTAAAATAGCATTATATTCTGCGCTTATATTACCACTTGTTGCTTCTTGTAATAAACGATTTTCATCGTCTGCTTTTGCTAAAACATCTTCAAGAGTAACATTGCCATCTCTCATATATTTACCTAATAAACCCTTTTTTTTTTAAAAAAAAGAAAAACAAACATTGTTTTCTATTTATTCTTCCTCTGCCTCTGAAGTGCTTTTTTTCAATGGTAATTTTTTGTTTTTAACGTTGTTTTTAAAGCTCGAGTGTAACCAAGTTCAATTAAACTTTTTTTATTCAATTTTCTTTTATTTTCCGTTGTTATTCTGCATTAGCGGACTTGATAAAATAGCTTTTTGTTGAATAATACAGTTTCTACATAATCCGTTCATTTGGTCGACTGCGTTTACTTCCTAAAAGCATTGTGAACATATATGTAAAGGTGTTGACTTATTTTTTGTTTTTTTTTCGACAATTTCTTCTTCTTCTCAGCTTTCGCTCTCAGACTCTGAATATTTTCGTTTTTTAGGCTTGGGTTTGATTTGTACGTTTTTTTTTCATTTTATTGGTAGGTTTTTCATCTTGTATTTCTTCTTTTTTATTTTTCAACTTTTTTAATTTATCCAATTCTGATTTCATGTTTAACAACTCAGACTTAGTAGAATATTGTCCAACTTGATTTTGTAATTGTTGCATATGATTTTTAATTTGGTTAAATTGATCTTTAGGATTCATTTTTGAATCTTCCAACATTTTTTGTTCAAAATTGATAAATTTTTATTATATCTTCCTTTGGCACAAAGAGACTCATTTTTAAAAAAATGGAGTGAGAAAAAAACAACATATTTTTTTTTCTTTTTATCGTTTTTATTCATAATAAACAAAAATAAAAGACATTATTTTATAATAATCAAACTAGTTAATTGTAAAACGGAACAATTTGAATCTTCAATGTAGGATTAAAAAAAACGCTAGTACTGAGATTGCTAAAGGTGAGTGGTTCAGATTTTGAATTGAGAAACAACCATCTTGTTTGTTTCCAATCTTCTACATCGTTAATATCAAAGGTGGATAATTGCCCTTGAATAGAAGTGTTACGGTTTTTTGTAAAATCAATATTGGTAGTGACTTGAGTAGGATTGGTGTAGTCTAATAAATTAAAATAAGCAACAATTCCAGGAACATAAACTCTATTCATATTCATTCCACAATTGTCTGCTTGATCACATTTAATAAAAATGTAAGCGTCTGTAACTGTAGGAAAATTGGAAACGCTGTTATTAAAATTACTAATTTGAATGAGAGCACATCTTAAAAATGCCAACCTTTTTTTTGAATTTTAAAATCTAGTGTCATGGCGTTGGTCATATTTTGATTGACTTGCATAGTAAAGGGATTGATTTTTTGAGTTAAACTGTATTGATCTCTTTGTAAAAGTAAAGTATACGGTATAGGGTTATTTTCAATGGGTTGATACGTTTTTAAAATGATATTTTTTAATGGTAAACTGTCTGTCCAAGTTTGTACAATAGTTCCGCCGCTCATTTTTTGATAAATAAATTGTCCGTTGAGCGAAGTGCAATAATTTATCAATTCTGTTGGATTATTTTCTTGTAAAATGGCTTTGACACTGTTTAACCATGTTTTATAACTCGGTGTAAAAGCTCTTTCAAAAGTAGTTGCAGTGACAAGAGATACTTTGATAGTGGGTGAAAAAATGGGTTTCATTTGTTCGCAATATAACAAAAAGGTTTCTGCGTTTTATTTAGTAATTAAAGAGGAATCGCTTGTCATCAACTTATAAATATCATCAGGTATGTTAGAAGGTAAAACTTGAAACGTTTTACCTTGAACTTCAGGAGTACCTATGGGTTCATAATTCCACGTATAACTGATATCATAATCTGAATAGGAATTACTGTTCATTTGAAGTTTTAGTTGACCTTTCATAAGTTATGTACTAATTTTATTTGGAGATGATAATTTTCTTTGGACTGATGGTAAAGAAAAAAAAGTATAATAATTTGATGTTCCGTCTATAGGATCAGGAAGACATGAAGGCACACCTTTTGCTTTATTAGTAAGATATTTGTTAAATATGGTAAAATCTGGTCCTGCGTAAATATGATCACTAAAGGTCATATTATTTAAATTTAAATTGAGTAAATTGTTTCTAAAAACATCCATTATTTTTAATTCTCGTTCAGGCCATATTACTTGATCGACGTTAAAAAAAGGTAAAGGTAAAGTAGCAAATGGTATATTTTTTAAAGTATAACGATAATATTTTCTTCTGTTTGTTAAAGGAAAATAAAGTTGATAAAAACTTGCCATTAATTCTGTAGGTTCAGCTATCAAATCGCTCGATCTAATGGTAACAAATTTTGTTTAGATATTTCCAGGACCACTTGTAAAAGCCTCCTTAATGATATCTGAAAATTGTGGTAACACAATTTTTTCATTGGTATAAACTCCAGGAAAAAAGGGATTTTTAACCTCAACATGATGGTTCCAAATTTTCCATAATGCATTGATATGAATATTAACATTGGGTATGTTTAAATTGTTAAGATAAGTTTCTACGTTGTAAATGTTACCTTCTAGTGGTATAGTGTTGGTGTTGCTCATTATTTTTAATAAAAAAAAATGCAATTTGCCATGGTACTAAGTGTTTCATTTTTGTTTTAATACTTTCTGAAATAGGTAAAAGGTTATTAACGTAAATATCTAAATCAAAACTAATAATATTATCATCTGCAGTGAGCGCAGTTCCAGTTAAAGCTGGATTTTTATAATTAGGTGTAAGCATAATAAGAATAAAAGGTCGAGCAAAGGATTCTTTTATACCGTTTAGTATCACTTGTCTTTTGGGTGAAATAGCAGCTATATGTGTCGCGCTTAAAAGTGGATGTTTCGCATAAATTAAATAATTTTTGCTAGTGTGAGTATTTAATGAAATATTGAATATGTTTTCGTATGTAGATTTAGTAGTAATATAGTTGTATTGTAATAATTTTGTAAAATCTTCTATAACGTATGCACTTGCAGTTGTTCTATTTGAAAAAAACCAAAATAAGATAAACCTCTTTCGTTTAAATTTGTATTTAGAGGATTCAAAGTAGATCGAATAGGTTGTAGAAAAGAAGGATTAGTTGCATATTTGTTTCCCTTTTTTGTAATACCATAATAAATTATAAATGGTTCTACCATTAATTATCGTATTGACGTTAAATAAACTTAGTTGAACATTGTTGTTATTGTCTATACTAAATTTTATCATGGGTAAACTTAATAAATTGGTATTGTATCGAAGTTCAGTAAAAGGATCAATTAAATATTTTGGATTAAAGTATTTCGACATTGAAATTTTGTCATCTTTATTATAATAATTTGAAAAAAAGTCTGAAAAAGTAAAAACTCTATTTAATTTTGAATTATAAAGTTCCAAGTTTCTAATGAAAAAAATCGTCTTGATAGGCACTAAGTGAATTAGTTCCAAAGAGTTTACCGCTTGTTAAATAAAAGCTCCACATATTACTCTGTTGAAAATCGTCCATGTTTTCCATATCTAATATGTTGTAACAAGGAAACGTGTCACCTTATAAGGGTATATGATTTGCATACAAAACAATATTTTTGGTGACGAGATAAATTTGATTTATTTTTCTTGTAGGATTAGTAATCATATCGTTTTGAACATCTTTTAACATTTTTTTATAGCAGGTTTGGATTCCATTCTTAAACCGTAACCGTTTTCTGAGAACGATATGTTTTCGTCTAGTCGAGTTAAATTAGTAGGAATATCCATGCTCATTAAATACATAATAGTATTATTTTTAAATGTAGGTTTGTTTATATCGTTAGAAGACAAGGATAAACTAAAAGTGTTCAACGCATTAAAATGCACGCTAGCTTCATTTTTATTTTTAATTTCACTAAAGTAATAGGTACTACAATCATATTTATTTACATCTATTACATCATCAAATGTTGAGTTGTTCATTTTTTTTTTTTCTTTTTATCTTGCAGCTTTTTTTTCGAAGGTTTTAAAAAACTATCAATATATTCGTTAAAGTTTTTATAGTAAATGTCTTTATCTTCTTCGTTAATAGGTAATAAATCTTCTCGTTTGACTTTGTATGTCGTATTTAAATCGCCTACTACTCCGACTTTATAAATATTAACGGGTAAATAACCTTCTACTGAAGGGTTGGAACGTTTAGAGACTTTGATAATAATTACTTTTTTTGTAGTGTCCCAATATGGACGATTACGAGTGCTCGATTTGATAAAGGTGTCCTTAGCATCTATTTTATATTTTATCAAATAACATTCAGTACCAATTGATAAAGGTTTAAATATTTTTAATTTTTCGTTTTTGTACTCTTTTTCTCCACGATGCAACATGTTGGAAGAAAAATGAAGACCTCGCCTTTTGGCGTCGCGGTATTGATCGATTAAACGAAGCGCTTTACCTTTGACATCATCAGCGTCCAATTCTTCAGGAGCGATTTCACTCGTTACTTTTTCTTTTTCGTTTAGTTTTTATTCCATATCTTCAACATAAAAACTCCAATTGCGTTTTTGAAGTTCACCTTGCTTTCTTAGTTTTTGATAAAGTAATTTTAAACTTCCTATCGCTGATTCAGCCAAATAAGCTTTTCCATAATTTTTAGAATGAAGATGATCAATATTTTGCTCTTGACACCATTCCTCCATTTTGTTCTTAAAAAAATTGCCTCCTTGATCGGTTTGTAGGTAAATAAAAGTTTTATTGTCTCTTTTAATATCTTCAAAAATATGTTTAAAACTACTAAGTACTTTTGGTGACTCTCAAATAAACTTTTCCTGAAACACCATCAACCACAACTAAACAAAATTCAGGACGATGAGGAGCAAAATTTAAATTAAAACTATTCATGTCAGCCAAATCAGCTTGAAAATATTGACGAGGTCTGTCGTAAGAAATTTGATGAGTTTCGTAAACATAAGGTTTTCTAGGCGCTTGTTTTTTAACATTGACATCGGTTGTTTTTTTAAAAAGTAAGGTGACATGTGACCAAGCTGTTATTAATCCATTCCATTTGGCATTAATGGAACTTTTTACAAGTATTCTAATTGTTCATAAAATTTTAAATCTGTTGAATTTTTTTTAAAAGTGTCAAATTGAAGTAGGACTTTTTTAATTTTGGATATGTCTGTTAAACCAAACAAACGACTTATTGTGGCAGTATCTGTTGTGTCAGGTAAAGCAGTAGCGCCTAATAATTCTGGGCTAGTTTCAGGAGCTGGTTTAGGAGCAGTTTCAGTTTTAGGTGTTTCAGTAGGTCTTTCTTCTTTTTTAGTTTCCAATGGTGTATAGGAAGCAGATGTTCGTGGTTCTTTTTTGGGCGTAGGAATATGTAATAACAAGAGTTTTGTTAATAGATGAGTTAATAAATTTCGTTATTTAAAATTGGTAATTAATTTTAAAGAAGTGACAAAATCTTTGATATTATTAGAATCCATTTCAAAACATTTTTTATAAGATAATAAACGAGGATTTAAACGAGCGAGTTGAGAACTATACATTGCATCCATTATCATTAACATTTCAAGTAAAGTTTTTTCTTTGATTGTATTTTCCGTGTTGTAAAATTGATTAGAACTGGATTTAAAGCTTTCTAACAAAGAAGACATACCCCCTCTAGCGCAAGTTTGTTCTACATCTTCTTTTAAAATGACTATATCTGTTACATCTCTAAAAGGTAATGAGGGCACATTATTAAAAAAAGTTTTATATGTCAACTACAACATATTTTCACCAATGCCTCTGTTAGATACGGCGTTCATGTCATAATTATTTTTCATTCGTTCGTAAACATCTCTATTCGATAACAAATAACTATTATTTTTAATATATTCTCTCAAGATATTGAATTTGAAACCTCGAAACATTTTACCATATTGTATACATCATTGATTGATAATGTCTTTTGTTTCTAATAATATTTCAAAAGCTCTCTCTCCTGCAAAACTCTTATCGCTCAGTGATTCGCTTTCTATAAAACTAGAAGTCATAACAGTATAAGGAGCACGAGATAGAGCGCCGGCATAAACACCTTCAGCTATTAATTTAGTTTCGTTTCGAAAGGAAATGTTGTATTTTTTAATAAAATTCCATAGTTTGGCAAAAGTAAGTTGTCTTATTTGATAATAATCGGCTGCTATTCTCGTGTATTCAGAGTAAGAAGAGGTAAGTAAAGTTAAAAATTCGTTCGCGTAAAAAGAGTATTGTTTTGGATCATTTATTTTTTCAAAAGCAAAGTTGGTGACGTTGTTAATAATACTTGCTAAGGATTCCTCTACATCTACAACATTGACTAAATATAAAATATAGATTTTTATATTGTTCAAAGTGGCTCTTTTGTTTCTCGGTTTATAAATGCGTAAAGAAATTTGATGAGATCCAAATTGATAATTGACTTGATTTTTACACATGTCGACTTATTGTTTACCTAAATTGGGGATTTTTTTTAAGGGTTCATTTTTATAAAGTTCTTGTAAAACTTCAGCTGTATTGGGTGGTTCGTTAAAAATTAAAAATTTACCGAGAGGCGTCAAAACATAAAATTTTTCATGAGATGATGGAATGGTGTTTAAAGTTTTCTATTCAATCTACATTAAACGCTTTACCACGTTTTACTACGTGGTAAAGCGTTTAATGTAAATTGAATAGACGACGGAGGTGTTGCATCTAGAGTGTTATCTTGAATAGGAAACTTTTTTAAATTCCTCATCATTCTTAATGATTCGCTTATATTTCTTTGATCTACTTGATTGTTAAATTCGCTTTGTTTATTTATGATTTTAAAAGCGTAAGCATCTCCTCCCACATTGAGATAAGTTTTCCATTTTTCTTGATCACTTATTAAACTCGTAGCTATATCATTGTTGAGCATAGTATCTAGAGGTAGTAAAGTATTGAAATTTTGTTGAAAACTGATTTCGCCTGCAATTTGATTTTCAACATTGATGGGATCTGCATAAAGAAGAGAGGATGGTAAATCATATCTTTCGATGAGATGAGGCAAATCTGATCTGTTTGTTTCTTAAGATTCGGGGTTTTCTTCTGCGTTTTGTTGTTCGTCCATTTGCAATAATTTTTTATTATAAATATCCATATTATAAGCATTTTGGGACAACACTTTCTGCAAAGTTAATAAAGGAGAGTCATTATGATTATAAGGTCTATATCTATTCATGTTTCATAAAAATACAAATTATTTTGATAATACAATTTTTTTTGACAATAATCAACATCAACCTGCTGTCTTAACAAATCCATCACAGTTTTTGTAGGTTGCAAAGTGTCGAATAAGATTAATTTATTAGAATAATAATTTATAATTTCGTGATAAAGTTTAAAAAGAGTAGAGTTGAAATATTCTTTTAAAACGTCGTAATTATTATAAACAAAGTCAGGTATAGCTTGATTTTTATCTTTCATTATTTCTTTTTTCATGATGAACAACCAACTTTTGTCTCATAGCTTGACGTTTACTCGTTTTGTTTGTTTGATTGCATAACTCGTAATCGTTTTGTAAAATGCGTAGAAATTCCTCGCTTTCCCAATCTTTCACAATCTGAACTGAATTCTCTTCCGCTATCTGAAGATTCGTCTGAAGATTCACACAACCCATATCTTTTTTGACTTTTAATTTCTTCAAGTAAAAGTGTAGCTCTTTCGCTTTCACTCCATTTTCTTTTTTTTATCGGATTTTCTTTTTCCTTAATTGTATTGTTTTTATCTTCTTCGTTGGGTTTGTTCACCTTTTCTTGATTATAATTATTATGATGAGATTTCAGATAATAATAATTTTTCAAATTTGGATCTTTGACATAGGGAAATGATTGAAAACTTACAATCTTTTTGTTAACGCTCATGTCTTTATAATCAAAGTCCAATTTACCTTGAGCGTCTACTGGGATAAATACTTTTTGTTCTTTACTTGTAATCTGTGTTCTTAAGCGTGCAACCGAACAATTTATTTTAAATAAAGCCAAATGACCGTGTTGATTAGATGTTTCTTTATTTAACAAATCGCTTATGACTTTATTCAATTTCGCTATTGTTGACAAAAGAAATAATACATTTGTAATGGGAGACTAAATTGTACCAACATTTACTCGCTATAGAAGGGACTGAATGAAAAACGCTAATAGTACCCACTCCATGATAAGATCCGCTAGAACATGCGCTCGTATAATGTTGACTTTTTAAACAAAAAGCACTAATGTCATCAAACTAAACCATCGTTTTTAATAATCGATAATCACTACTTTGAATACCTTTTTTTTTTTTTGAAAAACTAATAGCTCTCTGTATAACTGAATCTAAATTTTCTGGACTGTTTACTGTTAAGATATCATAAGCTTCCAAATTATTTTTAGTGGAATTAATAATATCACGCCATGTTTTGTGTTTAGATTCGCTGGGTTCTCTCATTTGTATAACAAATAACATTTCAGCATCAGGAAATTTTCCGCATTGTAATAATTCTCTCGCCATAGTAGATTTTCCGCTGTTAGTAGGTCCTGTAATAATTGTATTTTCAGGATATACATCTTGAGTATGTTTAGAATATTAAATTTGACTTGTGAATTGGCTTCTTCGTCTTTTAATTCAGGTTCATTTGATTTTCCTTTTAAATAAAATCTATGAAAACCTTTTTAGTTTATTATTTCAGTTATAGATCTGTCATCTTTTTTTTCTTAAGGTTTTTCTAAAGGTTTTTCTGTAGATTCTAGATTTTGTTCAACAGGTTTTTCTTATTTTTCTTCCATTTTTTTAATAAAATAAAAAAAACAAAATTTTTATTTATATCTATTTATTTACAAAAAAAATTTACAAAAAACGATCTAAAATGATTTTTTTAATATCCATTCTTGGTAGGCTATCCATAGAGTAAAGTAATTGTTTGATTGTTCCGTTACGACTCAATATTTTTAACATTTGAAAACATTTTTCTTTGACACTTTTTAAATATCTTCCACAGGGTTTCCAATCTCGACTTAATCGTCTTGCTGTTTCTGTTAGGAATATAGTGTCTTCTATTAAATTACGATTCATTTTTTTTCTCTAAAAGACAAGATCAATTATAATGTATTCTAAAAAAATCTTCACTATATTCACAATCCTCTTCCTAACAGCCAAGATGACATACAAAACTTAAATATTCAAGTAAACATTCAGTACAACAACTTAAAAATTCTTCAGGGATTAACTCGCGTCCGTTTAGAGTGATTAAAATTAAACGAGAAATATAAAATCCTTCTTTATCCTGAAAATATTGAACTTCGTTTTCTGTATTTTCTAAATAAAAAACTTTTCATACCGACTTCTTTCAACTTGTTTTTGAGTTGTAGGGTTGTTAATTTTTGATCAAAAAAACAAAACTCCATTTTTTTTATTTACAAAAAAAATTTTACAATTTTATATTAATTTTAATATCGTATAATAAAGGTATCAAAACTTCACGATTAAACCTTGTCATTGTATGATAACGCTCTGATTCTTTTGTAATATTTTTTCAATTTGAAGTAATGTTTGTATGTGTTCATCACTACAAAATTTTTCCAAATCAGGTAATACTTTTATATTAGCTTTACGTATCGCCTGTAAACGATAATGATCTCTAATTTCTGTAATGATACCATCGTCAAAGATATAATTTTTTTGTGTAAACCTTTTTAAAAAATCAATAACATGTGTCTTCTTTTTGACTTGTTTAAAATTAAAACTTTTTCTATTTTGTTCAATGGGTTGTTTTTCTTTCACTAATGGATAAGGCAACTCTCTAAATAATCTTTCAGCTGCAGAATTATCAAAACCGTTGACATAACTTGAAAATAATAATTTAGAATTAGCTTTTGTGCAATTTGTTGACTTAATGTTCCGTAATGTCCGTTAATTTGTAATTTGCAAAAAGCATCTACTACTTGTCTTCCTTTTTAATAGCTTCTTTTCTTTTTTCCATATTTTCTTTTACCATTTTGCGAGCTAATGGATATCGACAAAGAGGTAATACTTTATAAATTTTTTCAACAACACATCAGCAACATGTGGTTAACCATATTAAAGTGTCTAAAAATTCACATGTTTCATGTGAACTAAATTTCATGACTAATTTAATCGTTTTGTCTTTTTCTATATTATATTTTCCATTATTTTTAAAAATAACGTTTAGATACAATTTCAGTAGGAGAATAATCTTGTAATGATATTTTTTCTTTTTCTACCATAGGTGAAAAGCCTCCGACTCGATCTTGATATTCTGGTCGCATAGCAATTTTACAATGAACTAAAGCGCTTGTTGAAAACCGTTTAAATTTACACTATGATGTTTTTGAATAACATCATTTAAAGTGATGCATTCGAAATCTAAAGAATATTCCATATGAAAAGGTTAAGGTTTTAATTGAGCTCCTCTATGTTGCCCGTTTTCATCCATAAAAAAATAAACAAACTCCTAATATGTTATTGTTTAATTCAAGTTCTTTTATTTTAGGTTCAAAGTAATCTGTATCAATGGCGTATTTTTGTGTACCGTTGGTTGATATACCACCTCGAATTCTTTTGTCAATAATTTTTTGATGTTCATCTGTTGGAGGATATTGAATTTGAATTAAACTTTTGGTAGAATTTAATTTACTTGTATAACTAAAAATGCTAACATGATTAATGATATGAAATTTAGTAAATTCAAATGTTCTTTCGTCAAAATCCACCATGACTGATCCCAAAACCACTGTATCTAACACGGTATAAATATGTAATAAAGATTTTAAAGTTTTTAAATTTAAAGAGTTAAAGAAAAATTGTAAAATATTAGAGAATTACTATCCTTCTTGCGAACAAAGACCTTATTTTTCATATCACGATAAACTTTTTCATAATGGATATTACACCATTTTATACACCTACGCCTATTTATAAATATTTTATAAATGGAAAAGTCAAAATAGAAGGAGATACAGTTTACATTTATAAAGCCTTTGAACACTGCAATTTCCATGATAAAAGTTCAATAGAAAAGTTTCCTGCAGCTCAATGGTTTTATTTCTTTAAAAGAAACTTTAACGTATCAATGATTTTATTCAGAAAAGAAAACAAAGTTTATAATTTATAATTTCACCAAGTCAACCTATACACAAAACTCTTATTTCATTAAGTATTATATGACGGAAAATGAAGGATTATAAACAAGACATTTTTTAATTTTATTTTTTTTCCCAATCAAAAAGTTGATACACAAGCTTATTTATAGCAAATATTTTATCAAAACATTCACATTTGTCTTTTTTCAAAAGACACATGCATTGCGTGTTGTCTTTTATAAGCAAAATCAAATTTGCATATTTTTTTACACACAACTCAGTATACTAATCAACACAACCTTCGTTTATGAAGCCGTTGACAAAATCTTCTAAATATAACGAAAACATTAAAGTTTAAGCTGATTTTTAAGAGCTTGATTTACATTTTGAATATCCTTAAGTGTAATAACTTTCCCAATAAATTTCATCATGTTGCTGTATCAACTTTTTGTTAACTTTTACAGCAAGCATATGAATCATTTCATTTTATTCATCAACATCAAATTGACATTGACATGGGAAATGCATAAATGATTCCTGCAACAAATTTATTTAAAATTATTTTGTAATACATTATGTCACTATTATATAAATTATTGCAAGTAATTTACCTCTGTGATACAATGAGAGTGTTCTTCAATCATTTTAACAACTTAAAGTTTCTTCCCATCATCATTCAGTTGAAAGTAAATGTATGCTTTGCAATTTTGTCTGAATGTTCTAGAAAAGTAAATTGCTTTTTTTGTTTGTTTTGTTTTTATCTAATAATGTACTGAATCCAAGATTTTGCCAAAACAGAAGCTATAGTTACCCATAGTAACAAGGCTATATACACTGATGATCTATATAAGACACATATTCTGAAGCACAAACCATTTTTAAAATCCCAAAAAAAAGTTATAGGCTTTTAGGCTGTAGACAAGCCTTTTGGTTTAGACTTTTTTTATTAAAATAAAAATAGTTGCAAAAAAAAGTAAATGCAAGAAGCATTTACTCTTTAACTTTGACTGCTGACTAACTCTTTAAATTTGACTACTGAAACTAACTCTCTAATGATGATACCCAATATCTGTATCTTTTCACTCTACTTGCCTAAACCACCTTAATCTTTCTTGATTTCATCCTATCAGATACATTTACTATTATCATCCAATCAAATACACTTACTATTTCCAATATTTTTTTAAGTCATCACTTCTTTTGTTATCATTTAGATTCACACCATAGATTTGATCATTAGTTTTCTTTGTTTCAGACACTATACAACATCAACCCTCATGGCCAGTGTTTCACTATCATTTATCTTAATACTCTGAATTCTTGTAGTACGTAACTTTCCTTTGATCTGTAATAATGCACCTCATACTGTAAAAAACATAGATAGTTTTGTAAACTTAGCCCATACTCTTGTCATTGAAACCATTTCTCCACTAGCTGATCCAACTTTATCTCTAAGGATAAAAAAACTTTCAAACACACTTTACCTTTCCTTCACTATTTTTTTTCAATCTATTTTCTAACTTTTACATTATGCTCAAATCCATTATAATATGATGACCACTTTGATAATAATACTAGGAGCACATTGTGTTCTTAACATTGTGTTCTTAATATTAGGAAACCAAAAAGGGTTACAATGCATAAATTTCTCTTATTTATCTAATCTAAAACTTTTAGCTATCATTCTATCTTTGCAATAATGAATCCCAGTACTAAATCTAATTTGCCTCTGAAATCAAACATAAATCATTTATGAAAAAATTTCATAAAAAGCAATTTATGTATATATTTATGAGTTTATTCCTTTGCGCAAAGGAACAAACTATTCAATACCAAGTTTTACTGTAAATAATTTATTAAATTTAAGTAAACTAAGGTAATTATAATGATAAAATTATCACTGATGAAATTTGTAGTTTAATGTATAAAAGTAGATATAAAATTAATTAAGTTAAGTTAGTGTAACTTAACTTATTTAATATTATATAAACTATACTAGGTTGTATATCGCTTTAAGTTGTAATATAATCAATTGACTTACCTAGATAATCTTGATTTCTTTCTAGACATCTGTTGTTTTTTTTTAATTAATACCTTTTAAAATCCTATAGCTTTAATTTTATATTTCCTAGTTAGTGTTGCATTAAGAATTTTTTTGTTTATCACCAAATGAGAAATATACAACCCTACACTGTTATGGGGTAGGTAGATGCAACAGGACCAATAATTTTTTTCCGACAAGTAATAATGACAAGTACAAACTTTTTAACAAAAAATATCTTTTTCTTTTCTCTTTAATTTTAACATAATTTGTATTTTTCTCCTTATTTTCTCTTTAATTTTAACATAATTTTTATTTTTATTTTTTGTCTTACATAATAAACAATCTTAACTGTATGAGAATAACATTTTGTAAGTTCAAATTTATGATCTGCTATGTTACATTACTGATTTATCAGAGTTCAATATTGGATGTATATTGAAAAGAGTTTTATTGTTTTTAGTTGTGACATAATCAATTGACTCACCTTTATAATATTGATTTCTTTCTATATATATATATATATATATGTCTAATTTATTATATATACCTTTTAAAATCCTATAGTTTTAATTCTATTTTTCCTATTTTTCATCTGAGGCTGACGAGTTCGTGTTGAATGAAGGTAAACAGACTTTTTTTATTCATCGCCATATGTAAATTTAATACATAAAAGTAGATATAAAATTAAATAAGTTAAGCATAACTTTGCTTTATTCTTGTAGCAGCGGTTGATTTAAACTTCTTCCCACCGTGGATGCAGTTGAATCCTATTTCTCCATACGTAAGGTAGTCAGGAATACCAAGATGTTTCATTGATGGAAAATGTCTTTTGAAACCAGATATAGTTCTTGAAATTTTTTTTTATAATATTGGGCATGATATTTTTTCATGTAATTTTCTAAAGTATCCTGGATTTCTTTAAGTCAAGTAAATTGGTCACCCACATGAAATTCTGATGCCATCTTTAGAATTACTAAGGCGACGTATAAATTACACAAATTACACTTTTTACGGCGATCACGTCGCACGATCGCCGGGCAAACAGTGCTAAAGATATTCGTCCGGCCGCCGGACGTCGGTGTCACTTTGAAAAATATATCATTTGGAAAACTGATAAAATGCGAAAATGTGTATATTTTCAACGGGTAAATTATGGGAATAAAGTGCGAAATTTTTCCTAACTTTTTTTTCTGCACTTTACTCCTGTACTTGACCTGTTGAAAGTTTCAGTATTTTACCAATACAATATAAATCGCCCTTAAAGAAATAAATTCGTCAAAGTTTTTAATCGACGTCGAAATCAAATCAAAAAATATTCTTTTTACAAAATTTCTTTAAAAATTTGATTTATAAAAAACAATCACTTGTTTAATAAAATGTTTTATGTTTTGTTAAAAAATTTTTTGAAATATATGAATAAAAGAAAGTGTTTTTAAAATATATAATTTAATATTTAATTTTACTTTAGATCGTCTAAGTAAAAGTGATTATAGAAAAGACCGTCATTTATTCGTTAAATGTTTTTATGAAAGTCAATCATTATTTACTGATAAAATAAAATCAATTGTTGATAAACGATGGTGGATTATTTCGATTCACTATGGAAAAACTTCTTACTTAACTTCTTGCGAAAATTATTTCATAAATCATTTCATAAAATCCGGAAAAAAGTTATCGGTGTTAGGTGTTAATAAAAATATTTTAAGTGATGAAGAAAAAAAACTTTTAATTCAATGTTCAACTAATGTTCGCCAAGTCATCTTTTTTCGTCCTATTAATTTCGAAGGATGGAAACCGAAAGATAAGATTGAAGTGTTGAAGATATGGATCCCAGAATATTTAATAACAAAAAACGATTTTGAAGAGAATTTTCTTCCGTGGATTAATCTTTGTAAAGAATTAGATCTTGACCTTCACAAAGACATTGATTTTATTAAAGAAATTTGTGAATGGATTCGTTGTTCGAATATCAAGAAGTTTAAGATCATGTACCGTGGAAAAGATTTTTGTGACCTCGATGAATTAAAAAATTTTACAACACGATAAGATATTTAATACCTTAAATATATAAAATAAAAACTGTAATTATAAGTAACTAATAAAGTATTTAATGTAATAATTTATAATAAATATGTTTTTAAATATACAAATAAATTTTAATAGTTAATTAGATTTACTATCTGAAATTTGGAATTTTTATTAATAAAATATCATAAAATAATTCGTTTTCAAATATTAATAGTTATAATTATAATATAAATTATTAAATATAACTATTATTATGGTATATAAATTTTTATAATTTTTTTTATTGCTATTATTATTAATAATATAGTACTTATATAACGATAAATTACGGTATATAATTTATATATATATATATTTTTTTTTTTTAATATTTTCAGTTTTTAGTTATTATATTATTAATACATAATTTTTTAAATAATATTGTTTGTAAATATTAGTTAAAAATTTTATGTATACTTTTATGTTTTATTAAGTTTAAGAGCAAATAAATATATAATTTTTTAATTTTATCATCAATTTCTTTTCAATCTTACTATATTTAAGATAAAGTCATAAGTTTTTGATTTGATTGAATTTTGAAAAAACTTATTTTTATAATAAAAAAATAATAATTTTTATATTAGATTTGCACTTTTTATACACTTTTTACACAAATTTATGTTTGTAAAAAATAATTTTTCAAGGTTTTCGCCATTGTTTCTTTAAGAGATATGCGTCGTCAACAAAATATAAAAATTCGATGGTTTAGTAGAATTTTTCTTTGAAGCTTTTTAGTTTCGAAATTTCATGTTTCATCTCACGTTTTTCTGTATTTTCAACCGACTTTAAATTTTATTTAATCGATCAAAATGTTATAAAATATGAAATGTTAATAAATATTAAAACAAATAATTTAAGTTAATATATATATTTTTAAATGGTTTTTTAATTTTTTTGTTAAAAGTTTTGTTTAAAAATTAATTTAAACTTTTTTTTACGACTAACAATGAGACCTTAGGGGTCGTCCATAAAGTACTTACGCTTATAGGGGGAGGGGGGGTCTTTAAAAACCTTTCAAAAGCGTATAGGAGGAGGTGGGGGAAGGGTTCAATTTAAAAGTACGTACTTCGATTTTCTAATTTATCACAATTAACCAGCTAATCAATAAAAAGTTAAAATTCTGACTAAAGATCCTAGTTTGCCAACATAAAAAGATGAATGGTACGGGGAGTAGAGGGTATAGTTTCACTCATGCATGGACACCCTCAGGATTTTTTGATGTTCTACATAGGACACTTTCACACATCGTGCTAAATACAAACTTAAGTATGTTTATACATGTACCAAATGAGGAGGCCTTGCAAAAAATTGGGATGGCGGAGACCTGGCAACAAAGAGCTATAAAATCCTTGCCCCTCATCCTGCCCATACGTTAGGGGACTAATGTAGTAAAGTTTTAAACTTAACTATCTAAAATTAAATTTAGATTTATCGACAGATTTTAATTTTTGTAGAAAAATTCTGTAAATTACAAAAGTTATGACCATGCAAATTTTCCGACCCCCTAAAATGAAGGGGTGTAAATTTTGCACAAAATTTACAATATAAAATTTAAAATCTGTCGACAGATTTAAATTTAGTTTTATATAGTAATCTTGAAATTTTTAATACATATTGCCTTCACGTATGGGCAGGGGCACATGCCACCACTTATATACTGACCCTGAGTAAGGTCTATTTCAGGCAACCTATTTTTTTAGTCGACAAAAAATAGGTTTTAGCAGGACTGTGGTCAATGTGTTGCACTGGAGACTTAAAAGTACACATGGCAACAGGGGGAGGAGGGGAGCAAATTTCAAAATTTTTGGCGTACGTACTTTATGGACGACCCCTAACATAATATTTTTTACTGGTTTTAAGTTCTTTTACAAATTTTTTTTGTTCTCTCTCTTTCTCTGCTAAATAGCAATATTTAACCGTCGTTTTAAGGTATAATAATTTAATTGCGAAGAATAATTTAAATTCTTTTACTTATAACCAATTAAAAAATATAATAAAATAATTTAAACAAAAAAAAATACTTATAAACATTACTAAAACTTCTAAAGCTCTCTTAAATATAAATGTTTAGAATAGAAAGATTTAATTGGAGAAAAACATCAAAAAACTAAATAAGGTGGTTCTGACTTGTTCCTGACTTGTTTTAATTTTAAACGAAATAATTGGACTTTAGAAGTAGAGATAAGTAAAAATAAGATAGTTTAACTTTAATAGTAAAATCGAAAAAAAAAATTAATAATTTGATATATTTGATATTCTGTTTTCCTAAGCCAGCCATACAACTACTAAAACCTTCATTTCATGGATAATTGTATCTAAAGACGCAATTTCTTAACATATTTTGTGCGCTTTAATTCTTAAAATAAGCGCTTTAATTTTCCAGAATGAAAAGCCGTATGCAAGTATCTCTAAATGTGGCTGGAAATAAAGTTTTGTGTCACATATTTGGTGTCTTATTTCTAATCTTTCTAAAGTCTAAAAATATAAACATTTTGTTGTAAAAACAAAATGTTTACAGCTTTAACTGATATAGCTAAATAATTGGCTTAATATCATGATATGGCTAATTATTTGCGGAAACACGAGGGATAAAGTCAGGAGGTATATTATATGATATTAGTTATATAAAAAAAAAATCACACGACATCAAAAATTTTGTATTTTTACATTTTAAAAACTTTTTATTAAAAAAATTAAAAATAAAAATATCAGGAATAGAGTTTTAAAAATTATGTTCAAAAAGGTCATATTTATAAGTCAGTGTTTTTATTTATATTCTTTTTCTTATTTTTTCACTTTTGCAAAAATCTGAGCATCACAAACTTTCTTTATGTCAAGAACATTGGTTTATTTTGCAAAGTTTTTTTTACCTTTACAACTTCAGTCATAAAGGTAAAACGAACATCAAATGTATTCATTTTATGCATGGCAAACAAATATTAATTCTCTGTTATATATATATAATGACCAAAACAAAATAATCTTTAATTATTTTTTACTGCAACTTTCAATGGGACAATGATCAGAAACAAAATCAACTTGTAGTAATTTATGTTAACCAGTATACCAGGTATAAATATGTGGTGCAATTGTGACAGTAAGTATTATTATATTACACTTTTTATATTTGTTTTTCTGTTTTATACTTTTCTACAAAATAAATTGTATGAATCTTTATAGATGAGGAGATTTTTTAACAATGTTGTTTTGAACACACCTTTAACACATTTTTTGTAGCAACGTGAATGATAACAAACTTTAATAGCAGAACAATCTTTAGAAAAAATCCCTCATTGCTACCTATTTCCAATAAAAAATTTGTTTTACTTTCATATTCATCTGGAAGTCAATACTTGGCAGTATTGAATGATAATGATTGAATTGATTTTCGGATTTTTTACAAACCTTTTTAAATAAAATATATTATTAAATATTATCTAATACATGTTATAATCATTCTGTAAAAAACTTCACAAAATTAGTACAAGAATATATTCTTTTAACAAAACTTTGCGTAAATCATTTAGAGTATATTACTTCAAAATTGCTAATAAAAGACAGAAAAATTATTACTGGATTATAGTATTTAAATCATGCTTTTTCACAGATTATTCATATTCTTGGTACTAAATTATCAAACTTTGATACTTTTTTATTAAATTTGACAGATAAAACTATTTTTTTAAATTAAAAAGTCAAATAAAATCAACTAAAGTTTATGTTATAAACATAGTTTCTGTTATAAACATTTTTGATGTTTATCTTTGTTTTTTTTTTTACCCTTTCTAAAGGTCCTTTCTAAAATAACGTTATTTAAAAATCTTTGATAACAAGACCAATTATACTTAAACCTGGTCTTAATTAAATCTGAAACAACTGCAAGTTGTTGTCAATGATGTATCTTGTAGTTTTTCTTGAAGTTCTACAAAATCTTCTTTGCTTATATGACAATAACTTTTAACAAATATTACTCTGTTACAATTTTATTCTCTTTACACTTCACGAAATTCTGAAAATATTTTAAACGAATCTCTATTAATTTGGCAAATTGGTCGTGCTTTACATTGTCCTTATAAAAAATAAATCTTTTTCCTTCTTTTTTTAATTTAATATTTTGCATAACGCTATTGCATTTCTTGTTTTATAAAAAAAATTATGGGTAAATTAGTTCAAATAATTTTTTATAATTTTATAATCTTTTTAATATTGCTAAAAAACACTCTGTTAAAATTTTTTAAGAGTATTTAGCATTTTTTTGCATAATTTTTTTACATAATTTTTCTTTCGACTATATAAGGGACTTACCCCAAATACCTAAAGATTTGAACCTTAAATATCTTTACAACTTGACGCGATGATAAAAAATGAGTTGCATATTTGAAATCAGCATAATTAATTTGACTTAAAAATCACCTTGTTAACAAGATTTCCACAAATAAAACAATAAATAAATAAAGCAATATATTACACACAAGAATTGATATATTTACTTTTTAAAACAACAATCAAGTTAAAATGGTATTTGCGGGTACCGTATGGTATTTGTCTGGGCTTACGGGAACGGGATTTTAACGGTAAGTGTTTTGGTTTCCGGACGGATCCCATATGGTAAATAAATCTAGCAAATTCGCTTGATTGGTTTTTATCTGGTTTTTATCAGGGCTGAAGTATCAGGGGATTTGACGGGTTTTCATAAGGTTCCCAAAAGGTTTAAACTGATAATTGAAAAAATCATTACAAAACTTTTTCGATGGTTGCCATTTATAATTCGTATTGTGCATGAAATAAATTTAAAAATTTAACTTTGATGCATTATGTTTTTTGGTGGCCTGTAACTGGAATAAATTTTGAAAATTCTAAAATCATCGAATATGGCGATTTTGAATTTCAACCTGCAACTTTTGATTTTCCATACCTACTACTAATTAAAACATGAACTACTAATTTTTAAGCCTACCGCATTTTCAACTTACTGAATATTCAACCTACTTAAATTTTAACCTACTGTATTTTCGACCTACTGTTTTTTCGACCTACTGTTTTTTCGATTGACTTTATAACTACGTCTTTTCCGGTATGTATTTTATTTATTTGTTGTTGACTTGAATCCGAGCTGAATTTAATCAGCCGTGGCGCAGTGACTGGAGCGCTGGCTTATAATTGAGGGGTCCAAGGTACGACACCTGGTCTAGGTATGTAAGGCGGCGTGAAATTTCTCCTTAAATTCTCTTCCGCGACAAAACCGATAGGTCTTGTTGAAGCACCATAATAACCAGAAAAAACTGATGAAAAATTATTTTCTAATATTTGATGTAAATGGCGGTATTTTATTCTCAAAGGAGACCTAACGGTCTTATCATAGAACACTACGGAAGTGCATTTATCAAGGATGTTTACGCCTCCTCTCTTACCAGTATTGTTTATTTGACCTCTTATTACTATCGAGTCCTTAATATAAGGTGGGGGTGAGAATAAAGGGAGTAATTTGAATTTTAGTCCAGATTTAATAAAATGGGGTAGGGTGGGAGGTGTTGAGAGTTTTAATAAAAAGTTGGAGGGAATTTTTTTTCTTCTAAACTATATTTATTTCAATCAGTTTGTAAAAACATCCGAATGGATGCCATGTTACAAAATAAGTATTTTTTTTTTTAATTTTCAGTTTACAAATCCAAAATGATATTATTTAGAAAATACGCGTAAAACTATTTAATTCTTGCGAGTCAAATGCTCGTTTTCAAACAGCTGTTTTATCAAAATTTAAGTTGGGTTTAATATGGTTATGTAAGTTTTAAACTTAGGTGAGAAATAAACCAAAATTTTCGACGCATCGATATATTTCATTTTCTTCATTTTTCAGTTTTTGACATATCGAGATTTATTTTATGTCGACGATTTTTAAAGCCTATTTACACTGAAAGTTTTTGACTTTATCGGTGACTGAAATAATTATTTTTAATATATAAGATCGATTTTCACTGAATGCTTGTTTTAGATTTAACATATAAATTTTTTGTTGATAACGAGTAAAAAACTAAACGGCGAGGGGAGGGGGTATTAATAAGCTTAGAGTGGGTAGAAAAGTTTTCCAAAAATTTTAGGGGTTTTTGCGGGATTGTTTCATTCAGTTGTTTGGCAATGATATCAATCATAAGCTTAACACCAACGCATGCGTCATATATACATGTGACCCTTTTTATAGTGGTGATTATATTAGTGGTGAGAGAAATGAAAAACGAGAATAAGGGTGTTAAAAGCAAGTAATTTATTTATTTACGTTTTAATTATTTTATTAAGTACTAAATTAAGGTTTTTATTAAGGATTATATTAACAATGAATATATCTAAAACAATGCATAACAATGAAGCTAATTTGACAAAATTAATATCACCTATTTTTAAAATTTTGAAATATAACAAAAATGATTATAATTTTTTGACTGAAATAGATAATAACTGCTTAAATAATGAATATTATAAACCAGAAGAATTTAAGAAAGAAAAACGTAACAAAGATTTAAATATTTTAAGTATTAATATACGGTCAATGAACAAAAACTTTGAATCATTTAAACATTTTTATTATTCTTTAAATTATCTTTTTGATGTAATATGTATATCAGAAACTTTGGAAGATGCAAATTCGCCCATGCCCGAAAATTCCCTTTACAGTTTAGATTCATATAAAATGATAAGTCAACCACGTGTAATCAGCAAGGGAGGTGGCGTTGAAACTTTGTGCATTGAAGTGTTAAATACTTCTGGTAAATCGCCTTTAATCTCCTCATTGTTTCGTCCGCCATGTGGTAAACAAGTTAACTACCTTAATATCTTAAGAAATTTTATGTCTCAAATGAGTAAACAAAACAAGCACGTTTTTTTCGCGAGAGATACAAATATGGACGCATTATGTTATGAAAAGTTTGCAAACATAAAAAACTTTTTCAACTTACTATTTGAATTTAATGTAATACCCACCATTTTTAAACCCACCCGCATTACTAACCAATCATCTTCTGTGATTGACAATATTTTAACAAACAGTTCCCTAAATACTAAATTTGTATCAGGCCTTTTTATTGCAGACATTTCTGATCATTTTCCGGTTTTCCATATAGCACGCGAAGTACTATCTAATATTGACAATAAAAAAATCTTTGTGACTTACAGAAATCTTTCTATAAAAAACCTTAATAATTAAAAAAAAAAAACTCCAAATAGAACGATGGGACAACGTTTATTCATCAACAGATCCTAATATTGCTTTTGATAATTTCTCAAGTACATTTCAAAATATCTTTGATAATATATGCCCAAAAACAACTACAGAAATAAAAAACAAAGGATATAAGAATCCATGGATGACAATAACTTTAAATCATCAAAAAGAAAACAAAAACTTTACGTAAAATTTTTAAAATCAAAAAATAAAGATGATGGAAAAATCTACAAAAATTATAAAAAGTTTTTTCAACATAATATAAAAGAAGCAAAAATAAGATATTTTTCTAATCAGCTTGATAAGCATAAATTCGATATAAAAAGGACTTGGGCTGTTATAAACCAACTAACAGGAAGAGAAAAAAAGAAGCATACTTGCTTACCACAAAAATTAATTTCCAATAA
The DNA here is from genome assembly GCF_038396675.1 of Hydra vulgaris. Taxonomy (NCBI): domain Eukaryota; kingdom Metazoa; phylum Cnidaria; class Hydrozoa; order Anthoathecata; family Hydridae; genus Hydra; species Hydra vulgaris. The sequence continues at coordinate 9,126,648 of NC_088920.1, forward strand.
AAAAATTATAACAAGTGAAACAAATATATGTCAAGAATTTAAAAAATATTTTGTTAATGTAGGTTCCTCTCTTGCTTCTAACATTGCGCAACCAAATAAAACATTTAATAATTTTTTGGGAGAAAAACCCAACACTAGTATAAATAATGAAAAGATAAATAAACTTGAATTTAATAAAGCAATTATTGAACTTAAACGCAACAAGTCATGTGGATATGATGGTATTTCCAGTAATGTAGCTATTTATGTTATGGACAGCGTTTGTAAACCATTATTTTATTTAATATCATCTTCATTTGAAAATAGTATATTCCCTGACAAACTTAAATTAGCCAAAATTAATCCCATTCTCAAAAAAGGTGATTGCAATAATATTTCTAACTACCGACCTATTTCTCTACTCCCAGTTTTTTCAAAAGTATATGAGAGAGTAATTTATAATGAAATCCAAACTGATTTTCACAAAAATCAGTTTGGATTTCAAAGCAATTGCTCTACTGAACATGCTATTATTAAACTTGCTGACAAAATATATAAGTCGTTTGATTGTGATGAACTGGTATTAGGAGTTTTTATTGATCTTTCCAAGGCCTTTGATACAGTTGATCACAGTATTTTACTTTCCAAGCTAAAATATTACTGACGCTAAAATATGCTGACGATACAAATTTATTTTTTAATCATCCTGATGCAAAGACTTTGTTTGAAACTATGAATATTAAACTCGAAAATTTCAACCTCTGGTTCATAGCAAATAAATTATCCCTAAATTGTAAAAAAACTAGCTTTACTTTATTTCATAAAAAAAAACAATCAATTAATCTTCCGTTAAAGCTGCCTAAACTGTTTATTAATAAAAATCAAATTAAACGTGACAAATGCACAAAATTTTTGGGAGTACTTTTTGATGAAAATTTGTCATGGAGAAACCATATTGGTCTTCTTGAAACAAAGGTGCCCTCTGTAATAGGTGTTTTGTATAAGTCAAGACCTTTTCTCGATAGTAAATCACGTAATATGCTTTACTTTAGTCTTGTACATAGTCAGCTTTTGTACGCAAATATTGTATGGGCCAGCACCCATAAAACCAAATTGCTAAAATTGCAAAGTCTGCAAAACCATGCAGCAAAGCAATAAATTATTTAAATAGGTTAGTAAACCCGGCCCCAGTGATGATAAGCATTATGGTTCTAGATATTGAGAAACTTAACACATTTCAGATATTAATTTCTTATATCATTTTCTGAAAAATATAATCTGCGTTCAAATACCAGGAACGACTATCAACTAGGAAAAATTAAATCACAGCAGTCAAGTTTTCTAATTACAAACCGAGGTCCATCAATATGGAATCTGTTCCAAAATAAAAATATTAAAGACCTAAAAAGCATTTCATCGTTTAAAAACGAACTAAAATGCATCTCCTTAATTCCTGACATATATATTATAGTTTACAGTATTTGTTTTCAGATTTTTTTGTATTTTTTCTTCTTATTTATTTTTTATTTTTTTCTTCTTAGGTGTTTTAATTTTATAAAATTTTTTATTTTTCTTTAAAAATTAAAGTGTTTTTTTTATTTTTATTTCAATAGTGGCTAAAGGGGCTCTATGAAAAGGTTGTGATGATAAACGCATCATCCTTACCTTCTTTGAGTCCCTGACTGATTATAACAGTATATATATATATATTATAAATTAAAAAGATTAAAAACGTTTTTTATAAAGGTTTTTTATGTTTACGATGTTATTTATTTTATATGAAAAATTGTAATATTGTTTAATCAGCGAAATAAAAGTTAAATAAATAAATAAATAAATATAGACCATATATTTCTTAAAAAATAAATATAAGAGAAAGAAAAACTATATTCAAATTATAATTCCGATGAATATACAACACAAAGTATAACTTCGAATCAACTTAAAATGCAGCACTAAATTAAAATACAACAATGTGCCAACGATAGTTTTTTGTTGTTACACATACATAACTTTGAAAAGTAACAAGCTTTTGGTAGTCGCAGAGTCAATTTTTTATACAATATTATAATAAATTTTATAATTTCATTTCATACAAGTTATTAAATTATTTTTTTTAAACTTATAAAAAAAATTATTTTTCAATTTTGTATAATCCAGGTTCCGTCATACATTATGGTCATAGTGGTTACAGTTCTGGCACAGAACTCAGAAGTTGGTAGTTTGCTAGCCTAATGAGCAACATTAGTATAGAAGAAGGCGTAAACTTATAGTTAAATGCTCTTTTAACGTGCTTTGTGATAAGACTATAAGAGAGCACCTAAGTAACCACAACAACAACAAAAAAAAAAAAAAAAAAATACTTGTACGTGTGAACTTTTTAATATTATTGCAGCACAGAATACCGACAAATTTAATAAACAGCTTCAGAAACCAATACCGCTTTGTAAGAAACCAATGTCGCTTTCTTAACTGATTAAAAAGAGTGCTCCTGGATGATATTTTATTATTGTTAAATGCTGTTCTAAGAGGTGTTTCACAAGGATCATTACTCGGACCTTCACTTAAAGATCCGAGTGCAACAATTATTAGTAATTACAATTCATTTTTTATATTAACGATTTATCTGGTACAATAAAGAATGATTGTAAACTATATGCCAATGACATTAAAATCATATTGAATTTGGATTCCTCAAATAATGGTTCACTATTGCAAAACAATTTAAAAAATGTTTAATTGGTCTAAAAAATGGCTGAGTTAAGTATAATAAAATATTTTGTAATGCATTACGGTTTAAACATCGTAAGCAATTATTTTATTAACAATATTCAGTTAAATGTAAAAGTGAGCGAACGAGATTTGGGTGTGGTTTTTACAAATGACCTAAAATGGAAATAAGAATTAATTACATGCCTCTCTAAAGCGAACTCTATGTTTGGTATGGGTAAACACATGTTTTTAGTTTTTGAAGTATTTGGAAATTTTGTACTGTATATATTAAAACTCTTATCAAGTTCTCTGTTTTAGTTTGGTATATATTTATAAAAGCAGGATAACAGGCATGGTTTTCGTTATCATAGCAACGTTGGGATAAAGGCAAAAAAGAGGGAACTGATGTTCATAGTTGATTCAGATGTTCAAAGTTTTTATAGATATTGTTAAACTGTGAAATTGACTAGTTTTTAAATCTAATGTCACAACAAGTTGTCACAGTATGAACTATTCAAGAGAAATATGTAAATATGAACCCCAAAATAAGTTTATTACGAATAGAGTAGCGAACGATTGGAATAGTTTACCTAGTAAATTGGTAAAGTCGACTTCAACAATTGAATTTAAAAATAAAATGGACAACTTTTTATTAAATTGTATCTCGTTGTTGTTATGAAATGGGTGTCATAGCGTTAATGAAAACACAGCAAGTATTATACTGATATTTTCAAAGTTTTCTGTTTTGCACAAAATTGAATTTAAACCTAAAGTATATACTCTTCCTTGTTTGGATTTAGCAATTGATCCGTACAATTTTCACATAAGGACATACTAAATTCAATATCAAGTTCACAATATAAGTGTAAACGTGTATATAGAATTAAAAATTACCGCAATATAATTTGTAAGAAGAAATACTGTAAGATTTTTTTATCCAATAACTTTCTAGTTTTATCAATTTTAAATTTTTGAAAAACATTTTGTTCAGTTAGCAGTCATATGGCGCCTTGCGCTGCTCATTTTTAGAGGTTTTAAGTTAAAGTTACTTTTACTTCAGATTTTTTATAACAACTCTTTCGAGCAGGTTGGCAGGAAATAAAAACCGTTGAAAACGTATTAAAAAGCGCAGCTTTTTTCATTTTTTGACCATTTTTCTAAATAATTAAAACCTTCAAAAAAAAGGGGGTCCTAGACTTTATGTGGCTGTACCATATGAGGGTCAAAATACATTTTTATAAAATTTAAAACCTAATTTCAATTTATGTTTGAATTCAAGATGAAGAATTTTTGTTTTTCAAAAAATAATTTCACTCAACCAGGGGGATGCAGGGGATCATTTTTCAAGGGTATTCCTGCCCCTGTAATCTGACTGCCGTAATTTTTAGCAAAAAAATATTCATTTTAATAAATATTAGCAAAATAAAAGTTGCATTTATCTTCTTGTCAAAAATCTTCTTGCATTTATCTTTTTGTCAAACAACTTAAGATTTGCTCCAATTTTACTTTAAATTCGTCAAGAGTTTCAAGAGTTTTAAGTTTATAAGATAGGATTTTATTCCATACTTTTGGTCCTCTAATAGATAATGAAAACTCAGTTGCGGCAAAAAAACTTTTGAGTTGAATATAGGTGTTATCTGGTTAAGTATCTATGTTTATTTATTTTGAATAACGAATTAAAAATGTTTAGTGTTGTTCTTTTATTAACTTTATACATGAAAATAAAAAGATAAAAAATATTTATTTGATAGACATTGAGTATATTCAGGTTTATAAATAGTTCTTTGGAGTGAGTAAAACAGCCTACATTAGATATTTTTCTCATTGCATGTTTTCGTTTATTAAAAAGGTTTTTAATTTTGTTTTGATTTGTGCTACACCAAGCAATGTTTGAGTAATTCAGATAACTATGAACAAAGGAGAAATATAACAATTTTAAACTAGTTTGATTTAAAAATGGCCTTGCTTTATAAAGTAGGCCAATATTTCTTGAGATTTTAATTTCAAGATAAAGTGTATGATTTGTCCAAGTAACGTTTTCGTCAAGGAGTACTCCTAAAAAATTTAATGATTGTTTTTAAAAATTTAATGATTGTTTTTATAAATTGATACTTTGTTTTATCTAAATTAATTGATAGTTTATTTGCACTAAGCCATTCTGTGAGTTTTATGAGTTCCATGTTAACTGAATTAAACAACATTTTAATATCGTGACAAGCGTGAAACAAATTTGTATCATCCGCAAACAAAATAGTGTCTAGTAACTTACAAGATTTGCTTAAATCATTAATATGAATTAAAAATAAGAGTAGTCCTAAAATTGACCCTTGTGGAACACCACATTTTATGTTCATATTATCAGTTTTCCGCAGCTTAATGAAATGTATTGTTTCCTATTTGACAAATAGCTTTGAAACCATTTAAAATTTGAGAGCTTAATCCCGTAATTTTCTAGTTTATTTAATAGAATATAATGATCAACAGTGTCGAACGCTTTGCTAAGATCAATAAATACACCTAGCGTATATTCATTTTCATCAAATGCCTGAAAAATATTTTGAACAAGATGAATAATTGCTTGATCTGTGGAGTGATTTTTTTTAAATCCAAATTGTTTGTTATAAAGAACATTGTTATTTTCTAGAAAGGTAAATAGTTTATGATAAATAATGTATTCTAATAGTTTTGAAAGGCATTGTAGTATTGAGATTGGTCTGTAATTGGAAACGCTGGTATCATCTCCAGATTTAAAGACTGGTACTACCCTTGCAAGTTTAAGTTTATCAGGAAAGATTCCTTGTTCAAGAGACAAAGGAAAAATGTGCATGAACGGAGATTTTAAATAAGAAATTGATTTTATTATTACATTACTGCAAACATCGTCTTTCATCCCAACACAGTATTCAGCTACTAGATCAAACAAAATTTAACCAAAATTAACTTGCTAAAAATAATAGTATTAACGTATTTGTGTCTCCTAATTTTATTAGGACTGGTAGGTCATTGGTCCCCTATCTGTACTAATTGAATTAAAAACGTTCTAAGAAGTGTTAAAAAATTTAAAATGCAATAAGGTACCTTCTTTAAACCTCCTCAGGGTTTCTATTGGAGAATAAAGTGTCATTTTGTCAAATGATGTTTAAACTTTGGCAAAGTTAGGTCCATCAAAATCACCACCTTTATAGCCATGCCTAATAACCTTTTTCTTTTCAAGAATCTCCATCAAATTTTTATCAGTAAAGAGAAGATCAATAGTTTTACTAACATGGTGTTCATAAATATCATAATCAGGTGGTGTAATTATGTTGATAATTTCTTCAGTCTATTTCTCATACAACAGAATGGATAAGTAACATTTTTATAATATTGCATCTGTATACAAAGTTTGTTATCAAATTGGTATTTTTCGAATTCATCTGCTAGTAATCCGATAGTCATTTGAACTCCTTTTTCATCCTCGGCCCACCACAATAGCAACACGAGTATTTTTCCACCTTGACCCTTCATTATAGAAAATAACTTATAGGTATTGCTTACTTAAAATATAAACTAAAAGTGAAATAAGATACTTACTGATAATGCAATGATTATGTTGATCAATTTGAGGTCAAAAGCCAAGGTAAACTTCAATTGATTGAGTTGAAGGAGTTGAAAAAGTGTTTTCAGATTGTGATGATCGTGAAAAGTGTTTTGAGATTGTGATGATAAGTAATTAAGGCGTCAAGATTTTGAAAAGTTTTTGGGTCATTTTGAACATTTTTTTTTTTTTTGATTATTATTCTCCAAAGATACACACTTTTGGTCTTTATCAACACAACAGAAACATATCCATTTCCTATTGAATTTTATTATTACATTTCTGAATGAAATCTTGCATTTTGCAGACTCATTTTGTACAAAAGCGTTTTTAATTAGTATTTTCCGTAGTAGATTTTTTAAATCTTGTAAATCAATACTCTAACAAGTAGTTTAATGTAAACAAGTTATCAGACGATCGACGTAATTTATTGAGACTAATTATTGTGTTTATGCCATTAATTTGATATTAGATCATTTCTAATTAGTAATATTAAAAATATATTTTGACGCTCAAAAGATATAGCCATATAAAGTTAGGACTCCCTCATTTTTTGAAGGTTTTTAATATTTAGAAAAATGGTCAAAAAATGAAAAAAGATGCGGTTTGTAATTCGTTTCCAACGGTTTCTATTTCATGTAATTGCTCGAAAGAGTGGTTAAAAAAAAATCTGACGTAAAAATAATTTCAACTTAAAACCTCTATAAAAGAGCAGTGCGTACCATTGTCGGTATTTTCTAAACTATTTTTTTCATGTTCTAAAAATAAGTTCTCTAAAGGAAAGAGTGTTTATCTTTTTATTAATATTAGATGATTTCAGATTAGCCATAAACAGCTGATTACAAATGGGTTGAAATGACAGGTTGTTTTAAAAAAGATTAAATAAATAGACGTTAAATAAACAGACAAAATGATATTCTGGGCATGCGTTAGTTTACGGATACTTATTTAACGTATTATTAAGTCAAGTTAAATAAGTAAATAGTTAAATAAGTAAAAAAATTGAACAATCAAGGCATTTTTTGTTAACCCAGACGAACAAATTAAAAAAAAATACGTTAACCGAGCTAAAAGCATTTACTTTGTGATGCGAATTGTTATTATTTTACGGCATTTTTGTTGTGATAATTTACTACTTTTAATAACATTTAACTCACGACGAATATTTTAGCAGTAATTTATATCTTTATTGTATAGTATGACAAGAAACATATTTTTTAAGAAAAGGTTTTTTTTAGGTCATTCACCCGTATTAATAATATCGAATAAAATAGTCATTTCACAAGGAAGTTTATTGTATTCCTAAATAGTTTAACTGTTTATTTTAGCAAAATGCTTCACGTTAAATTATTTATCTTTAACCCTTAAACCTTAAACAGTTGTAAAATTTGTAATTGCTACGCAGAAAAATAGTAAGGACAGTATTCTGATGTTATCGTAGAAAAAAGAAAAGAAGTGAGTTTATTAATTCGTGTCTAGCTTTTTTGTGTTTGTTAATTTACCTCCTCAAGGCCACAAGTCACTACAGTCAAGGAGGCTGCTTTAGTTGTAGTTACAGCCCTCTCTCAACTCTTTAACTCTGAAACACAAACCCTGACGAACAAGACCGCTACGTGGAGAAACAAGATGAGCGCAGTACTACCGGCGATATGGTGGTGATCGAACTCGGAACTTCTCTATTATGAGGCAAGCACTCTACCGCTACACCACTACTGCACTACCGTTGAATAACAACCTAGACTGGTATTATTTGACAATTTTAGCGGTTTTAATGAATGTATAGCACAACAATAGTTTATTGTTTTTTATTATGTGAATGTTTTAAATAAAAATGACATTAAAGAAACGACACACTTTAATCTACACTAAAACTTTATTTTGAAAATAAGATCAAATAATCCTTACACAATATAAATAGCAAAATAACACGGTCCTTTTGAAAAAAGTTAACTTGGTTGAAACTTGGGCATTTTGGAAGAAATTCGATATTTCCACATGGAATTACAAGCCTATATAGTATAGAAATATAGTATAACAATATCGTAAAAATAATAATATCGTAAAAATAATAATAATATCGTAATATAATAAATATAATAATATCGTAAAAATTGCAATGAATAATAATATTAATAAAAAACCTAATTTTGTGCCAGATGAGTACTTAATAAATGCATTGATCAATATATGTCATTGAATTGATTTACAAAATGAACTCTAATTGTGTGCCAGAAGGATTTTAACTTTTAAATTATATAAATGTTAAAAATGTTAAAACAGCCACGGTTTCGTCATGACAGAATAGTCTATACTTTCACAATATTCTATAAAAAAAATTGATCAAATATCTCATTATAATTAAAAATAGCCATAATTTTAAATACTACTTTTGGTGTAGCTGTAACAGTAGCTATAGTTAACTGCAACTGCAACAAATGTGTATAAATAAAGAACTGACTTTAATAACTGTACCTATTAACTATATCTTATATCGATAACTCTAGCTGATAAAATGAATAAACTGATGACAGTAAGAAAACAACAACTTCAAAGTGAGCAAAACAAATCATCATGCCAATAACAAAATAAAGAAAAGCATTAGTTAACCTAAATTATCCAATTCTATAACTTTATACATCTATAATACACTTACAAAAATAAAATGTGTAATGAACATTTTAAATATTAACTAAAACATGAATTTTTTAAATATTAACTATTATTAAATATTAAATATTTAAATAGTAAATATTAAAACATATTTTTAAATATTAACTAAAACAAACCAACAATAAAAAACAAAAAAACATATTTATCTATATTGACTAAATTTAAATATCCAAATAAGTCATAAAAACAAAAATAATAGGCAGCAGAAATAATAGGTTACATTCACAACCATGAGTACTAAAGGCACACCTTTTATGATAGTATAACACGGTAGCAAAAGAAACATCTCTAATTTACCATTCTTAATACATTTCTGGTAATGTTACCTCACGTCATTATCTTTTTATATAATTAAACTTAAGTTGATACTGCTACAGAAAGCTATTGCATTTCCTTTTAAGAAATCTGAATCATCTGAATTAAAACAACAAAAATGCAAAATACCCAGATATTTTAAACTTGGAAACCTATATACTTTAGAGAAATGACATAAAAACAAACTTTGTGGTGTCATTAAGTCAGCCAGATGAGTCTCTTAAAATAACTAAGGCCTTATCTTTAGACTGTATTGACAAACTTTAAAGAAAACTTTAGAAAAATTTCAACTTCGACTTCCCATTTTTACAATCATACTATAATTAACAAACAGTTTTTTTCGAAGCTTTACCATTACCAGTTCAAATTCTGAACCTTTTTCTTGTTGATTGGTTTGAGGAAAATAAGCAGACTTTTTCGAATAATCTAAAATTTTAGAGTTTTTTGAAGAGTACCAAAAATCTATAACAAAAAGTAGTTATATAAATTGTTAATTTTTCAATATATTTACTTCAATGATCAGTAATTGCAATAATATATTTTTTTAAAGTGTTGTTAAGGCAAGAGGTCCAATAAAATCTAGGGAAAGTTTGTGTACCTATGGCCAGATATTTTTAATGCCCAAATTCAAGGCCCCAGTCTTATCTAAAAATGGCAAAAATGATACGATCACATCTCTATCCTAATTACTTTATATTAGTATAAGTATATTGACTATAAAATATAAAATTCCATCAAGTAGAAGGGTTCAAAAATGAGTGGCCCTAGGTACAATAAGCTTTTTTTAAACTGTATCTAGGGTCACTTTTTAAAAATTAGGTTCAAATCCATAATAAATTTACAGTTATTTTAATCTTAGATTGTTTTCATCAAATATTTCTAGTAATACTTAATAACAAAATTGACTAATAGTTCTGAGTAAAATTGACAATTAAGTCAATGCATAAAATGGAAGTCCCAAAACAACTGTGGATTTTGAGATGCTGAGGCATAGTACAAAATTAACTTCAGAAATATAAAATAATATACAATAATAATAAACTCTTATTCATAAATTATATAAAAGTTTAACTTAAATAGTGGGTTATATTTACACATACCACAAATTTGACATTTTTTTATTATAATAATTTGTTATTCCATCAGAGACATATTGCTAAACATCTTCAATAGAGTAATTATAGGCTGGCATTTTAATTACGTAATTTTAAAAAATTTAAAAATATGATTTCTTTTGTTTTTTAGTTTATAACTAATGGAAACGGTTAGTGCTATATCCTGTCGGTTAGTGCTATATCCTGTTGTTCAAAAGAACAATTTCGATTTCACTAAAATCGCAGACCTCAAAAAATCTTAACGCATGCGGTATTTTCGTGTAATTTAAAACGATACTAAACACAAAAATCGTGCGCCAACTTAAAGCTTAAGGTAAGGCTTAGCTTTGTCTTTAAACTTAGCTAAACAGAATAATAAAGATATAAAGTTTTAATTAAACATATATAGTTATATAATAATAAATATAGTTATATACTTATACTAGAAAAAACAAATAAGGTTTTTGTTGTTTGTTGTTGTTAGAAAATGTCATCGTCATCAGATTCTGTAACAATTTCCTCATCTGGTAAGAAATAGTATATCATTTTTCGTTTTGTTTATCAATCATTTATTTAAATAATAATGTTAATGCAAAGTTAGGATTAATAAACCTTGTTTGAAATAAACGTTTGTATGAAAATATATAAAGGCATAAAAGTTATGATAACTCACAGAATTTTTATATGGTATTTTAGATATGTATATTATACATATATATGTATATACATATATATGTATATTATTTAGATATGTATATTATACATATATATGTATATACATATATATGTATACATAATTGTATGGTAGGTATGTTACATGAAATTTTTTAATTGATCAAATATTTGATTATTATATATCTTTGGAAAGAGTTTTATTACAGTATTTTAAAAGTGAAAAAATTATCAAAATCAAACGATTTGACAAAAAGTTATAACGTTTTAAACACCGATTTTTTGATATATGGATTTGTTGAGAAAACTGTGGTCAAAAAAATTATTTTCTTAACTAAAATTGATATAAATTTGTCAATTATTTTTTAAACGCCTATAACTTGGTATCAAAAGATAGGTATAAAAGTGGGCTACAAATTCATGTTGGTTTCTAGCCACCGGGCGTATATGGGAGGCTAGAGGGAGTATCAAACCAACACCTACACCGCCAATAAATGCAAATTTTATTTACAAAAAAGTTTTTTTTTGGTAAAATAGTTGATTTTCATAATATTTTTTAGAAGTAGTTTTTATTTACTTCCAGACCACTGCCAAATATGAGACTTAGGGTGGGTGTAAGGGTGTCAGGGGGTGTGAAGGTGTTAACACACCCTAAAATGAAAAAATCTTTTCTATAAAATTTTTTTTCTTTATTAAAAAAAAAAAATTAGTATTAAATACAAAAACTTTATTTTACTACTACTAGCAATACACACATTGATTCCGTGAAATAGGGGGTGCGTGCCACCACACCCCTCCAACCTAAAAATAGAATCAAATTTTTATATGCAATTTAGAAAAAAATTTAAACTACTTTTATTTAAAATGAAATAAAACAACATTAACAAAATTACAAGATGCATCAGAAGATTCATTCTTTCTCTAAAAAGAGCGTTTAAATTCCCCTTAAAAAATAATATTTTTAAACTAAATTCCCAACCTAAAAATAATATTTTTAAACTAAATTATTTTGAACTAAACCAACTAATACTTTTTGTCTTGGCTTTAAGTAAATGAATAAAATTTTAAATTCCATCAATAAAAACATCAATCAATGAAACAAAATAATAATCATTTTTAAGGATAGACACGACAAGAACGTAAGCCAGAGCCACTTGCTGTACTTTTTTTGCAAGTTACAACACTTGCTGTACTTTTTTGCAAGTCACAACACTTGCTGTACTTTTTTGCAAGTCACACCACTTGCTGTAATTAATTTATACACATACTGATAATTACTTTTATATATATAATTATAATACTTAAATCACATAAGTAATATTAATATTGTTTTCCACTATTACATAAATAACATTAAACCACTTAATAAGACAGCAAAACTATGAAAAAATTAACTCTCCTGCAATAACATCAGCAGCAAGCTGGATTTTTTTTTATGAGATGGTCAACAGTTTCTAAATCAGATTCATCCTTTTTCTAGTAGAAATGGTATAAAGTCATCTTTTCTCTTATTTACTTTTTCTATTTGCCCATCATACATGATAGATTTGTTATTACCTGTATCAAACCATTTCATTCTTTTGCATGTCCGTCCCCAGACGGCACAACTCGTTTAAAAGCTACGCGTGGTTTCTGTTGCGTGTTTAAAATTCCCGAAAACACTAAGAATAACACGTGTCAAGAATAGGGTTTCGATTCCGTGAAATTAACTACTATATTTTACCAAAAAACCAGTTTAATTATCAAGTTTTTAGTGATGGTTTTTCAGTTACAAAAATGGAGTATTAAATTATCAAAAGTTTTCGCAACGAATGTGAAACCATTACTAAAAGCACGCGATTTTTCAAATTTATTGCATTTTTATTATTCGGAAGGTTTTAGAGTGTGTAACAAGAACATTCAGGAAAACATTTGTCGAGAAAATTTATATGTTAAATAAATTCAGTTTTGTTAAGTATAAGCATGTATATATATATATATATATATATAAATATATATATATATATATATATATTTATATATATATATATAAATATATATACATATTTAAATATATATATATGTATATATATATATATATTTATATGCACACACATATATATATATATATATATATATATATATATATATATATATATATATATATATATATATATATATATATATATATATATAAATATATATATATATATATATACACACACACAAACACATATATAAATATACACGTGTGTATATATATGTGTATATATATATATATATATATATATACACATATATATACACACGTGTATCTATATACATACACACTTGTGTATCTATATAATTTATACAATGTATATTTTATATATGTATGTATAATACATATATAAAATATGTATGTGTTTATTTATGTATTCATATGTATATATGTGTGTATGTAAAAGTCTATATATTATGTATGTATGTATAAATATATATAAATAAACTTTCTCTACCAATATTGACAGCAAAATCTAGTAATACTTTGTTGCAAAATACTGTCTGTAAGTAACTTTACTTATCTATAAATCAATTGTTTATATTTGAAAGTTATTATGTAAATGTTAAATTAATTTTTAATTGTTTGAGAAGATACAAAAATGAGTCAGCAGTATAAAAAATATGGCATGAGCCGCAGCCAGCAAGAAAATTTCTTGCATAGTCTATCTGATTGCAGAAATGATATTTTTTTTGCTGATAAAGGTAAGGGTCTGTTATCAAGCAGACTATGGCTAGTGATATGCATTAGCACATATTGAACTTTTTTTGTTTTGTTTGTGTGTGTGTGTGTGTATATATATATATATATATATATATATATATATATATATATATATTTATATAAACATTTTTAAACCAGAATATGTGGGTTTTAATAAGCAACAAAACATAAATTGAAAAGATTCTACTATAAGTCTTCTACTTACTTATAATCTACTAAAATAATCTTACTAATTCTACAAAAAGTCAACTACTCATTTTTTCACATGTTCAGCGAAAAAGACAATGAGAAAAAATATTAATCCTGGTACAACTGTTAATGAAAATACTTGTGTTGAAACTCTAGTTATTTATCTTTAACTTCAAAAAATTTAAAATGACACTAATATTTCTTGTAAATTTTGTTTTTGCAAATTTTATCTTTTAGGAGTTTTACCGTTATCACATAATCTAGATGAAGATATTATATTTATAGAAGACTTCAGAAACTTAATGAAGATAATAATATTAATGTTGATAATATTAATGTTGACACAAACAAGCGTGATTAATAAGGAAAAAAGCAATTTTACTCTTCCATCGAATCATCAAGAAATTTGGGCTACTGCAATAGTTTTTAGATAAAGATTTGAATGAAATTAAATTTGAACAGGTTACCTCAATTGAGGAATTAGTAAAATTCGAGACCCGACTTTTAAGAAAAATTAAAAAGAGCATTCGATGCTACTGGAATTGTTTGTAAAAATGCGAAAGCGTATTGTTATACGATTTTATAATGACGGAAGAGGCGATTAATCGAAATTAAATATTATGTATGGTAACCATGTGCCAAGCGTCTTTTATTAGCTTATTTTTAATGATTTGGTTTTTTATTTCTTTGTTTATATTTTCTTCGTAGTATTATTGTAAAATAATTTACCTTAAAAAACAAAAATAAAACAACAAAGTTGTCGTAAATATAATGTAGTATATATAAAAAAAAGTTTACATGTTTAAAGCTATAAACGTGTCTAACAAAACCTAAGTATTTTTGGTTTATCATTAAACCGTGCTGAGCAGCTGTTAGTTCAGGCATAAGTTTGGAAAACTTATACCTGAACTAACTTAAGGCATTAAATAAAGTTTTCGTTTGGAAACTTTATTTAATGCCATAAGTCCGTTTTAAACTATAAAAAACACGAATTAAAAACCTCATAAAACACGAGTTTATAACCTCAATAACACGTATTTAAAACACAAAAAAACTCGTGTTTGAAACCTTAAAAAACACGTGTAAAACTCCAGTTAAACTTCCCGTGAAATGCACGTGTTTTTGGTTTACGCCTGGATCGTAACAAACACGTGTTTAAACGGGTTTTAATTCCGAAATTAAAACCAGATGTGCCGTCTGGGTCTTTTTAAAATCTCTGCTCGTAATGCAGTGTGTTTCAGTTTGTTTATTCTTTTTTTACGAGCTGCTTGCATTGACCACTTAACTATATTTTCCCTAGATATTTGATCAAGACTATCTTGGTAATCTATAGTTCTATTCTTTTTTGATCTTATTTTGCAAGATATATAACAAACTGTTGCATTTGGAGATCTTCCTTTAGCTTCACTAAACATACCCATTAACTCTTCACTATCTATGTTGTGAAGCCTTGCACTAGCTGTCTCCTCTTTAAGTGTCTCTGTAATAGAAAGTGAGATATATCGCTCATATTGACGGTTCATATTGACATTTTCTACCGCAATAAGACAAGCCAAAATCATGTTGATAACCTGCTCATCGATGGAGAATAAATTTTTGACAGGTTCTAAAACATTTGATTTAAGGGGATTTTCGAAAAAGTCCTTTTCACTGTTTATCAGTGCACCTGGATTAGATTTGCAATTTTTAATTGTTTGCAAAACCTTTTTAACTACTAGGATATCTGCAATATGATCAAAACTTGCTTTTTTTTTTCAGCTGATACATAAAATTTTTTTTTAACCAGGGTCCAAATTTTTTTATCCAGTCCAGTTTTCCAAATATTGCTAGCACACATTTGTTTTATGGCAGTTGTATTACAAAATGCTGATCGCAGAACTGATTGTAAAGTGCCACACTTTACTGTTCCAATGGTCAGAAATTGCTTTGTAGTGTTTCATAAAGATGAAACAAGTACGGATGAGTATATGAAGACGATTGCCAAGATATCTTGGAATTGTACCTCGTGGCAATTTTTTATTATCTAAAAAATTTTTGAATACTGCCGGATCACCTTTGCCATTTTTAAACCTCATTTTGTTCATTGCCAAAACAACTTTAACTGCCATACAGTTGTGTCCAAATAACAGGCAACTTTCCTTTTTCAAAGACTGTAATGCTGAACGACATGAAATAGCTATTGTATCAAGCGGGTGCAAATGGCAGTTCAGCTATTTTAAGTTCTTACCCCAGGTTGCACAAACTTTGGTAATGGTAAGATGATTTGCTGCAACTCTGTCTGCCATTGTGTTTGATATATTTGAAATAACAGACTTACGATATTCGTTGAAGAAAAGTGAGAAATAATCTGAATAAACTAAAGCCATATGATCCACTGCATTACATATGTGATTTTGGTAATCATCAGATGTACCTCCAGGTAATTGGTCAAGAGCAATGACTTGACATTTATTCTTTGAAGTCAAGTGGATGCTGTTGATATGGGCACCCTCTTGCGTTGTTGCATCAAACCCAAGAGTTAGATTATTATTATTATTATTATTGAAAGCCTATTCTGCTGCTTGCAATTCAGATATACTGCCTAGTTCACGAGCCATTTGCTCAACTGTAATACGCTGAGGAATATGTAAAAATTTAACACCTAAATATTGTGCAATTTTCTGCAATAAGAATGGAATGTTACATAATGGGACATTAGACAACAACATGTTGTAAATTATCATTCTTGTTTGTAATGCATGAGCCTTATTATCTTCTGGTGTATCTGAAAGTGCAATATTGTCCTGCTCCATCTGGATTATATCATTTTCTAATCTAGATAATGCCATTTTGTTTTCCCTTATAACATTATTATGTTTGAGATTCATTTGTCTTAACTTTTCTTTTTCTTTAACTTTTTTTACCTTTCTTGTAATTATAAGGTTGCGAATACGTCTACTGTAGTAACATGTTTGTAACTTTTGTTTTAAGTCTCTAACTTCAGCTCTTAAAGCTTTTATAATATCTTATTTTCTTTTAACACTTTGCCTTAAAACTTTCAATTGATATGGCGTGCTCTTTATTTTAGCTTTTAATAAAGCTATCTTAATTTTGGAATTCTTTAAAAGAGCCAGCTAACTTTGAAGACAAATGAGACAACCTATTCTTTAATTTTATTTGCTTTCGACTTAATTTTTCTCTTGAACTGTGCCGATTGAAAATAATTTACACTCGTAATTTATAAAAACAAATATTTACATGACTGGGGCTTGAAGAAGACAAAATTCATCTTATCATTAAGCCCCCCTCAAAAAAATGCATATTCATCAAATAAAATGTTTTAACAAAATGCAAAAAATAAAATATATAACGTTTAAAATATTTAGTAATTCAAAGAGTATTTATATTTAAGAACTGATTAGTAAAATAAGATGATATATAAGTATTAATATTACAAAAAGAATTTACAATAACTTTTTTTAATAAAAGTTGAAATTATAAAATTTTACAATATTTTTAGTAATTAGTATTTCAAATAATAAAACTTAAAAAAATCGTTTGTAAATTCAAAACTTATAAGATAAGAAATACATTTACAATAGCAGACTATTGTTTAGAATATTAAATATAATATTAAAGAGTAATTAGTAGGTTAATTTTTGTTTTTGTTTGCTAGTTTAAAAAGCTTTTTAGAAGAACTTTAATTCATTTTCATGTATCATCAGTAATTGCTTAAGTTTTGTTTTAAACTGGTTTAAAGAATAATTAGATTTCAGCTCATTATTTAATATTGTATTCCACAGCTTAGGACCTCGGTTAGCAATTGAGAATTTGGTTGCTGAATAATGTGTTTTGGATTGAATGTAATTGTTTTTTGAAAATCTGGTAGGGTATATGTGGTTTATTTTTTCAAAAAGTGAATTAAATAACATTGGTGATATTTTTTTATCAAGTTTAAACATGAAGATAAGAATATGGTAAAGGTTTAGTTTATATACATTTAGAATATTAAGTTTATTAAATAATGTTTGAGTGTGAGAGAAACGGTCTACGTTTGTAATTATCCTTATAGCCTGTTTTTGTTTACTAAACAGTTTTTTTACTTTTGTTGCGTTTGTGCTGCACCAAGCAACGTTTGCATAATTTAAGTAGCAATGAATTAAAGAAAAATATAAGTTTTTTAAACAAGATAGATTTAAAAACTGCTTGGCTTTATACAAAACACCTATATTTTTTGATATTTTATTTTCAATTAGACCTATGTGGTCCCTCCAGGTTAAATTTTCATCCAGAACCACACCTAAAAATTTTATTGATTGCTCTCTTTTTAATAATGCGTTATCAATAAAAAGATCAGGAAGTTTTAATGGAATATCTTGTTTTTTATGAAGACGATGGAACAAAGTGTATTTGGATTTATTGATGTTCAAAGATAGTTTGTTTGATTTGAACCATTGGGTTAATTTTTCAAGTTCTTTGTTTACTGTTTAAAATAATTTACTGATATCTTTACTAGAATAAAACAAGTTTGTATCATCTGCAAACAAAATTAAGTTTAAAATGTTAGAAAATTTATATAAGTCGTTAATATAAACGAGAAATAAAAGTGGTCCTAAAATTGATCCTTGAGGAACACCACAGGTGATTGACTTATATTCCGTTTTTCCGCTATCATATGAAATAAACTGCTTTCTATTAGACAAGTAACTATCAAACCAGGACAAATTAGTATTTATTATACCATAACTTTTCAGTTTGGATAGAAGGATTTGATGATTGACAGTGTCAAAAGCTTTACTTAAATCGATAAATACACCTAGGGTATACTTGTCTTCATCAAACCCTTTAAATATATCATGAACAAGGTGAGTGATTGCATGATCAGTTGAATGACCAGATTTAAATCCAAACTATTTATGAAAAAGAATATTATTAACATTTAAAAAGGAATATAGGCTATTATACATAACCCGCTCTAATATTTTAGAAAAACAAGAAAGAATTGAGATTGGTCTATAATTCGTAACATCGGAAGGATCACCTGATTTTAACACTGGAATGACTTTTGCAATTTTTAGGTTATCTGGAAAAACGCCTTGTTTTAGAGATAAATCAAAAATATGTAGTAATGGAATTGTAATTTGTTTTATTGATTTGATAATGACATTACTACTTATATCATCAAATCCTAAACTTTTATTGGGTTTTAATAAAGAGACTGCGTCTAGTAATTCTTTTTCTGTAAGTTTATAATTAGACATAACATTAAGGTTGGTTGAGGTTAAGTACGAACTAAAGTGTGATTGAGTAGTTGCTATATTAGATGATAAAGTAGGACCTATATTTACAAAAAACTGGTTAAGTGTTTCAGCGACTAAGGATTTATTTACAATTTGTTTGTTATTAAATTTAAGATTTAGAGGAAGTAAATTTCTGTATAAGCTTTTTTTTCCAATTACCTCCTTAATAATATGCCAAGTTTTTTTAGAATCATTTTTGTGCTTTATTAATTGTTCAGAATAGTAACGTTTCTTTGAGCGTTTTAAAATTGACTCAAATAGCCGTTTATAGTTTTTATAGGTAGTTTCATTTTTAAGAGTTCTTTTTTTAAGAAACTTGTTATATAAGCGTTGTTTTTTTTTTGAAGATTTAAGAATGCCCTTCGTGATCCAAGGGTTTAAAAGTGTTTTTGTTTTGATTACTTTAGTAACTTCTGGGAATGCCTTGTTATAAAGATTAAGAAACTCTGTTAGAAAAATATCATACGCTTTATTGGCGTTTAGATTTAGTTTTAGGGTGTCCCAGTTAACACAGGATAGAAGCTACTTTGCAAATTTATAATTTGACCTTGTAAACATAAAGATTCACTATTTATTAAAGATAACATAGTAATATTTTCCAATGATGACACAACTGAAGAAGTTGATACAAAGTTTATGCTATTAGAGTTAGCTTGCAATGAATTGGTCAATAGTGGTTTTTGGAATGCATAGTTCTCATTGCAAAATGTAATAAAATGTTTGGAGTCTCTTTTAAAGTTGTAAACCCATTTTTTTGCTTTATTAACAAGGGTCTGAATATCATTTTTGCTATTGCTGAAGCCAAAATACTCTTTGACTTGTTTGACAATTTCAATAAACAACTCACTGTTTAAAGTAAAACAAAAAAGTATATGCCCTACCCTACACTGATTGTTTGTTTCGCAAGGTAATGTAAAGTTAGCAAACAAAAGCTTTTTAAACTTGCCACGAAATATATGTAAATTTCTTTTTGGGCCCACATTATCTTTAAAATTATACCAACTTAGTCAATTGGGTAAATACTATGAAATAGGAGAAATACTATAATGAGAAAATATAAATGGATAAAAGAAAAACTAAGTGCAAACAATAGCATAAATTCCTTCTACAACCAATGCTAAGTACAATGCTAATGTTTTCAATTTCAGTAAAAACAATTTTAATCTTATTAACTGCATATTAAAAAAAAGTTAAACAAAAATTGGTTAAAGAACTATTTAAAATTGCAAATTAACTGTTTTAATTGAAAAATTATTAATTAATAGCAAATTATGAAAGAAATGAAAAAATATAATGAAAATTTTTTTTTTTCTAAATACGATTATGAAGAAATGAATCAAATAAACTTTTCAAGTTTAAATAAAAGAAACCAAAGTCATAACTGAATAATAGATAAGCATTGTAACTTTTTTTGATCATTTTAACAGTGCCTTCTGTCATATTTCTGCAGTAATATTAACTTTTACTAAGTTAAAAAAACTATGTGCTAATAATAAAGTTAATTATACTTCTTTATTGATTTTAAGAACTTTATCTGCACTGTAGATAAAGTTCTTAAAATTAATAAAGAAGTATAATTAACTTTATTATTACAACATAGTGTTTTACAGTTTACTGTAAAAACTATCAAAATTATTTTAAATTAGTAAATTACAATAAATTAAAAATTATAAAATATAAAAACTACTAAAACTACAGTTCAACTGCAGACTACAGCTGAACATATACATGCATATACACATACACATACATACATTAGCACTTCCCTAAACGACTACTGTTATGCCCTTATTGTTATTGACAATAATCTATCGATACATTGATTTTCGATTCATATATAATGTTTTTCTTTGTATTTATTTTTTTGTTACATTTTTTCATTTCATATTTATCACGTAATGGATTTATGCGATATAGGAGAACAAAGTATTGTAAATTTGGATGAATTTTTTTAAAACATTTACGAATAATTGGTTCAATCAACGTCTAAACTTCAATATTGCATGTGTCATTTTTAAGTAGTTTCAAGGCATTTCTAAATGCATTTCTTATTCACATGGTTTTACAAGCAAGGTCTGCAAGCAAATTTGAGCTGAATATTTTTTTCTTAGCCTTTAAGGAGAATTGATGTTCTTCTTTTTTAATTTAATTTGTTTAAATATAATAGTTTTAATAAATAAATGTTTGTTTGTTGTTGGTTTTTTACTTTCAGATTTTTTACTTTCAGTTTTTTACTTTCAGATTTGTTGTTGGTTTTTTATTTTCAGATTCTTAAGAACTAGGCAACTAAGCTGAGCAAGTTTGGTTTTATTTTTTAGTGCAATTGGAAAGAACAGAAGTGTATTTTTATAAAAAATTTTAAACTATTTCAACCGAACTATCCACAATACTTACAACTTACAAAAAATATATTTAGAAACTTATATATATATATACTTATATATATATATATATATATATATATATATATATATATATATATATATATTTATATATATATATATATATATAGATATATATATATATATTTATATATATATATATATATAGATATATATATATATATATATATATATATATATATATATATATGTATATATATATATATATATATATATATATATATATATATATATATATATATATATATATATATATATATACATATATATATATATAAATATGTATATATATATATATATATATATAAATATATATATACATATATATATATATATATATATATATATATATATATATATATATATATATATATATATATATATATATTCACATGTTCCAACCTGAGTTTCTCTAAAAACTTTTAAACTATTTTTAAAGTAATATCCACAACATCACCTACCAAAAAATAATGTTAAAAAAACGCTAATGCGATTCCTAAAATCAATTTTATGTTCACTTTCTATTTTCAAATGTTTCAATTCATGTATTAAATCAAATCATCAGAAAAATAATTTTGGGTATGTGTGTGTGTTACTCATAAAAACTTTAAACTATTATTATTCCACTGTACTGTTAACAACATTAACTACCGAAAATACATGTTCAGAAACTTTATTGCGAATTCTTAAACCTATTTCATTCTCACTATATGTTTCAAATCAAAAATTCAGAAAAATATTTATGGGTACGTGTGTGTGTGTGTTACATATGAAAAATTTTAAACAATTTTCAACTTTACTATCCAAAAGATCACCTACCAAAAAATCATGTTCAAAAATTCTGATGCGATTCCTAAAACAATTTTCATATTCATATTCTAATTTTAAATATTTAAAATCCAATATACGTTTCAAATCAAGAAATTAAAAAAATATTTATGGGTTCGTGTGTGTTTGTTAGTTAAAAAACTTTTAGGCTATTTTTAACTGTACTATCCACAACATCACCAACCAAAAAGTCATATACAGAAAATCTAAATTGATTCCTTTAATAAATTTCATTTTCACTTTCTATTTTTAAATGTTTTAAATCGAATCTTTGTTTCAAATCAAGAAATCAGAAAAATACTTATGAGTATGTGTGTGTGTGTTACTTTAAAAAAACTTTAAACTATTTTCAACTGTACTTTAACAACATCACCTAACGAATTTCATGTTCAGAAACTCTAATACAATTCATAAAGTCAATTTCATTTTCACTTTTAATTTTCAAATGTTTCAATCTAATCAATGTTTCAAGTCAAGAGATTAAAAAAATATCGATGCGTATGTGTGTGTGTGTAACTCTAAAAAACTTTAAAATTATTTTCAACTGTAATATCCACAACATCACTTACCAAAAAATCATGTTCAGAAACTCTAATACGAATCCTAAAATTAATTTTATTTTTAATATCTATTTTCAAATGTTTCAAATCCAAACTATGTTTCAAATCTAGAGATCAGAAAAATATTCACAAGTATGTGTGGGTTACTTTAAAAAGATTTTAATCAATTATCAACAATACAATTCACAACATCACCAATAAAAAACACATGTTTAGAATCTTATATGGTATACGTGTGTGTTACATTTAAGAATTTAAAAATAACTTCAACTGTGCTAGCAACAATATTACCTACCAAAAAGTCATGTCCAGAAACTCGAATACGATTCCTAAAATCAATTTTATTTTATTTTTCTCTTTTTTATTGTTTCAAATCCAATCTTTGTTTCAAATCAAGAGATTAGAAAATTATATATGGGTATGTGTGTGTGTGTTACTCAAAAAAATTTAAAAATATTTTCAACTGTGTTATCCAACATATTACCAAATAAAAACTCATGTCCGGAAACTCTAATCCAATTCCTGAAATCAATTTTATTTTCATTTTCTATTTTTAAATGTTTCAAATCCAATCTATGTTTCCAATCAAGAAATCAAAAAAAATTTTATGGGTATGTGTGATTGTGTTACTATAAAAAAATTTTAAACTGTTTTTAACTGAACTATCCACAACAACATTAACCAAAAAATCATGTTAACAAATCCTAATGCGATTGTTTAAATCAATATCAATTCTACTTTCTTTTTTCAAATGTTTAAAATATATAACTATTTTCAACTGTACTATTTACAACATTAACTACCTAAAATTCATGTTCAGAAACCGTAATGCGAATTCTAAAATCTATTTCATTGTCACTATCTATTTCAAAAGTTTCAATCCAATTTATGTTTCAAATCAAGAGATCAGAAAAATAATTATGGGTATGTGTGTGTGTGTTATTTTAAAAATTTTAAACGGTTATTAACTCTAAAATTTACAACATCGCCTACCAAAAATTCATGTTTAGATACTGTAATGCGATTTCTAAAATCAATTTTATTTTTACTTTCTATTTTTAAATGTTTTAAATTTAATCGATGTTTCAAATCAAGAGATTAGAAAAACATTTATGGGTATATGTGTGTGTGTGTTTTACTTTGAAAAAGTTTTTAATTATTTTCAATTGTACTATTAACAACATCACCTACTTAAAATTTATATTCAAGAACTCTAATGCGATTTCTAAAATCATTTCATTTTCACATTCTATTTCAAATGTTTCAATTTAATCAATGTTTCAAATAAAGATATCAGAAAATTATATATGGGTAAGTAAGTGAACTATCCATGATATCACTATGCACTGAACTATCCACAATATCACTTACAAAAACTATGTTTAAAAACTCCAATGCAAATCCTATAATCGATTTTATATTTACTTTGTATATTCGAATGTTTCAAATCCAACCTATGTTTCAAATCAAGGGATCAGAAAATTTTTTATGAGTACGTATGTGTGTGTGTTACTTTAAAAAAATTTTAAACTATTTTCAACTGTACTATCCACAACATCACATACCAAAAATTCAGGTTCAGAAACTCTAATGCGATTCCTTAAAATAATTTCATTTTCACTTTCTATTTTCAAATGTTTCAAATCCAATCTATGTTTCAAATCTAGAGATTAGAAAAATATTTATAAGTATGTGTGTGTGTGTGTTTAAAATAATTTTAATCAATTTTCAACTGTACCATCCACAACATCACCTACTAAAAATTCATGTTTAGATTTTAAATGTTAAAAATTCATTCTATGTTTCAAATAAAAGATCAAAAAAAAATTTATGTTTATGTGTATGTGTGTGTGTTACTTTAAAAAACTTTTAATAAATTTCATTATCACCTTTTATTTTCAAATGTTTTTAATTTCAAATGTTTCAAATCGGGAGATCAGAAAATAATTTATGGGAATGTGTGTGTGTTTGTGTTACTTTAAAAATTTTTTAAACTAGTATCAACTGTACTATCCACAACATCACCAACCAATAATTCATGTTAGCAAACTCTAATGCGAATCCTAAAATCAACTTCATTTTCACTTTCTATTTTTAAATGATCGAAATTTAATCTATGTTTCAAATCGAGAGATAAGAAAAATATTTATGGGTATGTGTGTGTGTGTGTGTGTAAACTTTAAAAAATTTTCAAACTAGTTTCAACTGTACTATTAACAAAATCACCTACCAAAAATTCATGTTCAGAAACTCTAATGCGATTTCAAAAATCAATTTCATTTGTACTTTCTATTTCAAATGATTCAATTTAATCTATGTTTCAAATCAAGAGATCAGAAAATCATTAATGGGTATGTGTGTCTGTTACTTTAAAAAAATTTTAAACTAATTTCAACTGTACTATCCACAGTATAACTTACCAAAAAATCATGTTCAGTAACTCTAATGCAAATCCTAAAATCTATTTCAATTTTACTTTCTATTTCCAAATGTTTTAAATCCAATCTATGTTTCAAATCAAAAATTAGAAAAATATTAATGGGTATGTGTGTGTGTGTAACTCTAAAAAACTTTTAAACTATTTTCAACTGTAATATCAAAAACATCACTTACCAAAAATTCATGTTCAGAAAATCTTACGTGATTCCTAAAATCAATTTCATTTTCACATTCTATTTTCAAATGTTTCAAACCAATCTATGTTTCAAATATAGAGATTAGAAAAATATTTATAAGTATGTGTGTGTGTGTTACTTTATAAAAATTTTAAATAATTTTTATCTGAACCATCGACAACATCACCTACTAAAAACTTATGTTTAGAAACTCTTATGCGATTCCTAAAAACAATTTCATTTTCACTTTCTATTTTTAAATGTTTCAAATCTAATCTATGTTTCAAATCCAATCTATGTTTCAAGTCAAGAAATAAGAAAAATATTTATGGGTATGTGTGAGTTTGTTATTAAAAAAATTATTAAGCTGTTTTCAATTGTTCTATCCCCAACATCACCTTCCAAAAATTCATATTCAGAAAGTCTAATGCGATTCATAAAATCGATTTTATTTTCACTTTCTATTTTTAAATGTTTCTTATCCAATCTATGTTTTAAATCAAGAGATCAGAAAAATATTTATTGGTAAGTGTGTGTGTGTGTGTGTGTAACTTTAAAAAATTTTTAAACTATTTTCAACCGTACTATAAAAACATCACCTACCGATTCCTAAAATCAATTTTAATTTCACTTTCTATTTTCAAATGTTTCAAATATTCATAGGTATATGTGTTTTTGTAACTTTAAAAAATTTTTAAGCTATTTTTAACTGTACTATTAACAAAATCACCCACTGATTCCTCAAATTAATTTCATTTTCTCTTTCTATATAATTTATGGGTATATTAGTAAGTGTTACTTTAAAAAGTAATTTCAACTGTGCTATCCACCAAATTACCAAATAAAAATTCTAGTCCAGAAACTCTAATCCTATTCCTAAAATCAAATTCATTTTATATTTCTTTTTTTAAATGTTTCAAATCCAATCTATATTTCCAATTAAGAAATCAGAAAAACTTTTGCGTATGTGTGTGTGTTACTTTTAAATTTTTTTTTAACTAACTTCAACTGTACTATCCACAACATCACCAATTATAAATTCATGTTAAGAAACTCTAATGTGATTCCTAAAACCAATTTCATTTGCACTATCTATTTTTAAATGTTTCAAATCCAATCTATATTACAAATGAAGAGATCAGAAAAAAATATCTGGGCATATGTGTGTGTGTGTTACTTTAAACAACTTTGAAACTATTTTCACCCGTACTATCCAAAACATTACCTACCAAAAACTCATATTCAAATACTCTAATGTGATTCCTAAAATCAATTTCGTTTTCACTTTCTATTTTCAATTGTTTTAATTCTTTTCATGTTTTAAATCAAGACATCAGAAAAATATTTTTGAGTATGTGTGTGTGTTAGTCTAAAAAACTTTTAAACTAATTTTAACTGTACGATTCACAACATCTCTAACAAAAAATTCATGTTAAGAAACTCTAATGCGATTCTTAAAATCAATGTCAATTTTACTATCTTTTTTCAAATGTTTAAAAACCAATCTATGTTTGAAATCAAAGGATTAGAAAAATATTTATGGGCATATGCATGTGTGTGTTACTTTAAATAATTTTTAAACTATTTTCAACTGTACCATTAACAACAACACCTACTGATTCCTAAAACTAATTTCATTTTCACTTTCTATTTTTAAATGTTTTAAATCCAATATATGTTTCAAATCAAGAGATAAGAAAAATATTTATGGGTATATGTGTGTTGTGTGTGTGTTACTGTAAAAAAGTTAAAAGTAATTTCAACAGTGCTATCCACAATATTACCTGCCAAAAACTCATGTCGAGAAACTCCAATGCGGTTCCTAAATTCAATCTTATTCTTATTTTATATTTTTTAAGTTTTCA
The DNA here is from genome assembly GCF_038396675.1 of Hydra vulgaris. NCBI lineage: Eukaryota > Metazoa > Cnidaria > Hydrozoa > Anthoathecata > Hydridae > Hydra > Hydra vulgaris. Next base: position 9,154,148 of record NC_088920.1, read on the forward strand.
AATCCAATCTATGTTTTAAATCAAGAGATCAGAAAACTAAATATGGGTATGTGTGTGTTGGGGTGTGTTACTAAAAAAATTTAAAAATATTTTCAACTGTGCTATCTACCATATTACCAAATAAAAATTCATGTCCAGAAACTCTAACGCTATTCCTAAAACCAATTTTATTTTTTATATCTAAATGTTTTGAATCCAATCTATGTTTCCAATCAAAATATCAGAAAAACTTTTATGGGTATATGTGTTTGTTTTACTTTAAAAAAATTTTAAACTATTTACTATTGTTTGAACTTTCCACAACATCACCTACCAAAAAACCATTATAAGAAACGCTTACGCTATTCTTGAAATGAAAATGAATTTTAGTTTCTTTTCTTAAATGTTTAAAATATAAAACTGATTTCAACTGTTCTATTTACAACATCAACTACCTAAAATTCATGTTTAGAATCTTTATTGCGAATTCTAAAATCGATTTCATATTCACAACCTATTTCAAATGTTTCAATCCAATCTATGTTTAAATCAAGAGATCAGAAAAATATTTATGGTTATGTATGTGCATGTTACTTTAAAAAAATTTTAAACTATTATTAACTCTACTATTCACAAAATTGCCTACCAAAAATTCATGTTTAGAAAATCTAATGATATTTCTAAAATCAATTTTATTTTCACTTTATATTTTAAAATGTTTCAATTTCAATCTATGTTTCAAATCAAGAAATCAGAAATTTTTTATGGGTATGTGTGTTTGTGTTACTTTATAAAAACTTTAAACTATTTTTAACTGAACTATTAACAATATTACCTACCAAAAAATCATGTAAAGAAACGCTAACGCGATTCCTAAAATCATATTTATGTTCACTTTCTATTTTCAAATGTTTCAATTCAATTCAAGTATTAAATCAAGTGATCAGAAAAATATTTATGGCAGTATATGTGTGATTGTGTTACTTTAAAAAAGTTTGAAACTTTTTTTATCTGTACTATACAAAACATCACCTACCAAAATGTCATGTTAAAAAAATCTAATAAGATTCCAAAAAACAATTACATTTTCACTTTCTATTTTAAAATCTATTAATCCAAATCATTTTTAAATAAAGAGATCAGAAAAATAACTTTGGGTATGTGTGTGTGTGTGATAGTCTAAGAAACTTTGAAACTATTTTTAACTGCACTAACAGGTGATGCGGAAGTTATCGGACAAATCCTAATTTCATTATTTGAGCATAATAATTAGTTTTTGTGGTTTTATGCGTAGACATAAACGTTCTATAAAATATAAACTTTATTATTTGAAACACAATTATTTAAAATGAGGTTAAATGCAGATGAACGAGAATCTTTTCGAAAGCGACCAAATATGTTTTTTGTAAATTAACCTAATGAAAAAAAAAAAAAAATCGTAAATCATTTTGAAAAGGAAGGATTTGCTAGAAGTGCAATATATGATAACCTAAAAAGACTTGAAACTGTTCAATCGTTTCCTGATAGAATGCACCCTGGTCGTCCGACATCCTGGACTAGAGAAAAGAAAGCTGAATTAACGAGACTTGTCAACAATCCAAAAGCGGTCAGTCAGAGAAAAATAGGTATTAAATTCGGTGTAAATCAATCGACAATTGGTAGTCAGTTAAAAAAAATGAATATTAAATATAGAAAACGTGAAAAGACTCCAATATACACTATAGAACAACAAATAAAGGCAAAGAAAAGAAGCAGGAAACTAGTTAACCAACTCTATAACACATAATCGCTTCTAGTCATGGATGACGAAAAATACTTTTGTTTTGCAGGGGACAACATGCCTGGAAATTCTTGATACTACACAAACAACAAAAAGTCATGTTTAGAAAGTGTTCGTTTTATAGGAAAAAAGAAATTTCCAAAAAAATTATTAATGTGGATAGTCATATCTGACCATGGTATGTCCGAGCCATTGTTTCGCACTTCCAAGGCTGTAGCGATCAATTCATCAATCTATATTAATAAATGTTTAGAAAAACGACTTCTTTCATTTATTCACAAGTATCATGGAGATTTTAACTATTTATTTTGGCCAGATTTAGCAAGTTCTCATTATTCTAAAGATTCTCTAAACTGGATGGACCAATATGTCTATTACGTTGATAAAGAATCCAATCCTCAAATGTGCCTCAAGCACGACTAATTGAAAATTTTTGGGGACATTTGGCACAGAAGGTTTACGAGGGAGATCGGCAAGCTTCAACAGTGCAAATTTTGATTGATCGCATTAAACTAAAACTACAAGAAATTGATTTAAACTTTTTACAGTCGCATATGAAAGGCGTCAGAGCAAAATTGAGATCAATTGCAGATGGTGGTGTTTTTTCATATAAAAAATAATATATTTTTATTAAAAGATAAATGCTTTATTTAAAAGAAATATAATGGTTGTTTTTTTTTTTTATTTATAAATAAGTTATTGACGTTTTTATTTTGTTCGATAATTTCCGCATCACCCGTTACCCACAACATCACCTACCAAAAAGTCATTTTCGGAAACTCAAATGCGATCCTAAAATCAATTTCATTTTAACTTTCTATTTTCAAATGATTCAATTCAAACCATGTTTCAAATCAAAAGATCAGAAAAATATTATTGGGTATGTGTGTGTTATTTTAAAAGATTTTTAAACTATTTTTAACAGTACTATTAACAATATCGCCTACCAAAAACTTCATGATTAAGAACTCAAATGGAATTTCTAAATTCAATTTCATTTTCACTTTTTATTTTAAATGTTTTAATTTAATCTATGTTTCAAATTAAGAGATCAGAAAAATATTTATGGGTATGTGTTTGTGTGTGTATTACGGTAAAAAAATTTTAAGCTATTTTCAACTGTAATAACCACAACATCACCTACTAAAAAATCATATTCAAAAATTCTAATGCGAAACTTTAAATCAAATTCAATTTCACTATCTCTTTTTAAATCTTTTAAATCCAATATTCCTATATAGGTTTTAAGTCAAACCATCAGAAAAATATTTATGGGTATGTGTAAGAGTGTGTAATTAAAAACGCTTTTAAACTATTTTTAACTGTACTATCCACAACATCACTAATCAAAAATTCATGTTCAGAAACTCTAATGCAATTCCTAAAATCAAATCTATCTTCACTTTCTATTTTCAAAAGTTTCAATATAATCTATGTTTCAAATCAGGAAACCAGAAAAAAATATTGGGTATGTATTTGTGTGTGTGTTACTTTAAAAAAATTTAACAGAATTTTTAACTGTACTATCCACAAAATCACAAACGAAAAATTCATGTTCAGAAACCATATGGCGATTCTGAAAATCAAATTTATTTTTACTTTCTGTTTTCAAGTGTTTCAAATACAATCCATGTTTTAAATCAAGAGATCAAAAAAAATTTATGGGTATGTGATTGTGTGTGTTACTTTAAAAAAAATTTTAAACTCTTTTCAACTGCACTATTATCAAAATAACCTACCAATTCCTAAAATCAATTTCATTTACACTTTCTTTTTTCAAATGCTTTAAATCCGATTTATGTTTCAAATTGAGAGATCAGAATATTATTTATGGAAATGTGTGTGTGCTTGTGTTACTTTAAAAACTTTTTTAAACTATTATCAACTGTACTATCCACAACATTACCAACCAATAATTCATGTTAGGAAACTCTAATGCGATTCCTCTTAAATGCGATAAAAGCAACTTCATTTTCCCTTTCTATTTTAAATGTTTGAAATCGAATCTATGTTTCAAATCAAGAGATCAAAAAATTATTATTGGGTATGTGTGTCTGCTACTTTAAAAAAATTTTAACATATTTTCAACTGTACTATCCACAATATCTAACTAAAAAATCATGTTCAGAAACTCTAAGACGAATCCTAAAATCGGTTTCAATTTTATTTTCTATTTTCAAATGTTTTAAATCCAATCTATGTTTCAAATCTAGAGAAAATAAAAATATTTATGTGAATGTGTGTGTGTGTGTGTGTATTACTCTAAAAAACTTTTAAACTGATTTTAACAGTAATATCCACATCATCATCACCTACCGAAAAATCATGTTAAGAAACGCTAATGTGATTCCTAAAATCAATTTTATGTTCACTTTCTATTTTTAAATGTTTCAATTTAATTTTATGTATTAAATAAAGAGATCAGAAAAATATTTTTGGGTATGTGTGTGTGTTACTCATAAAAATTTTAAACTATTTTTCAAGTACTATCCACAATATCACCTTCAAAAAATTCATATTAAGAAACATATTTCGTGTTTTTGTTTTCATAATTATGTGTTTGTGTGTGTGTTACTTTAAAAAATATTATAAACTATTTTCAACTGTACTATTCACAACATCACCCATTAAAATTTCATGTTAAGAAACTCTAATGTGATTCCTAAAACCAATTTCATTTTCTCTTTCTATTTTTAAATGTTTCAAATCTAGTCTTTATTTCAAATCAAGAGATCAGAAAAATATTTATAGGTATATGTGTGAGTGTATTACTTTTAAACGTTTTGAAACTATTTTCATCTGTACTATCCGAAACATAACCTACCAAAAAATCATGTTCAGAAATTCTAATGCGATTCCTAAAATAATTTTCATTTTCATTTTCTAATTTTAAATATTTAAAATCCAATATACGTTTCAAATCAAGAAATTAGAAAAATATTTATGGGTATGTGTGTGTTTGTTAGTTAAAAAACTTTTAAGCTATTTTTAACTGTACTATCCACAACATCACCTACCAAAAAGTCATGTGCAAAAAATCTAAGTTGATTCCTAAAACAAATATCATTTTCACTTTATATTTTTAAATGTTTTAAATCGAACCTTTGTTTCAAATCAAGAGATCAGAAAAATATTTATGAGTATGTGTCATGTAAAGAAACTCTAATAAGATTCCTAAAATCAATTTCATTATCACTTTCTATTTTAAAATGGTTTAATCCAATTCAGATTTAAATAAAGAGATCGGAAAAATTATTTTGGGTATGTGTGTGTGTGTGTGTGTGTGTGTGTGTGTGTGTGTGTGTGTGTGTGTGTGTGTGTGTGTGTGTGTGTGTGTGTGTGAGTCTAATTAACTTTAAAACTGATGTCAACTGTACTATCCACAATATCACGTACAAAAAAGTCATGGAAAGAAACGCTAATGCGATTCTTAAAATCAAATTTAATTTTACTTTCTTTTTCCAAATGTTTGAAATCCAATCTATTTTTAAATCAAGAGATTAGAAAAAAATTTATGGGAATGTGTGTGTGTTACTCTAAAAAATTTGAAACTATTTTTAACTGTACTATCCACAACATCACCTACCAAAAAGTCATGTCCAGAAACTACAATGTGATTCAAAAATCAATTTTATTTTTATTTTCTATTTTTTATTGTTTCAAATCCAATCTATGTTTTAAATCAAGAGATCAAAAATATATATATGGGTATTTGTGTGTGTGCGTGTGTGTTACTTTAAAAAATTTTATCACAATTTTCAATTGTACTATCAACAACAACACCTACCAAAAATTCATGTTCAGAAACCCTACTGAACATGAAAAGAAAAATCTTCAGAAAAATCAACTTCATTTTCACTTTCTATTTTCAAATGTGTTAAATATAATCTATGTTTTCAATAAAGAAACAAGAAAAATTTCTATGGGAATGAGTGTTTGTGTTACTTTAAAAAAATTTTAAACTCTTTTTAACTGAACTTTTATCAACTGTACTGTTTACAACATCAACTACCGAAAATTCATGTTCAGAAACTTTATTGCGAATTCTAAAATCTATTTCACTCTCACTATATGTTTCAAATCAAATATTCAGAAAAATATTTGTGGGTATGTAGGTGTGTGTTACATATGAAAAATTTTAAACTTTTTTCAACTTTACTATCCAAAAGATCACCAACCAAAAAATCATGTTCAAAAATTCTGATACGATTCCTAAAATAATTTTCATTTTCACTTTCATGTTCAAAAATTCTGATACGATTCCTAAAATAATTTTCATTTTCACTTTCTAATTTTAAATATTTAAAATCCAATATACGTTTCAAATCAAGAAATTAGAAAAATATTTGTGGGTGTGTGTTTGTTAGTTAAAAAACTTTTAAGCTATTTTTAACTGTACTATCCACAACATCACCTACCAAAAAGTCATGTTTAGAAGAAAAATTGATTCCTAAAATAAATTTCACTTTCACTTTCTATTTTTAAATGTTTTAAATCGAACCTTTGTTTCAAATCAAGAAATCAGAAAAATATTTATGAGTATGTGTGTGTGTGTGCTACTTTAAAAAAACTTTAAACTATTTTCAACTGTACTTTAACAACATCACCTAACGAATTTCATGTTCAGAAACTCTAATACAATTCATAAAGTCAATTTCATTTTCACTTTTAAATTTCAAATGTTTCAACCCAATCAATGTTTCAAATCAAGAGATTAGAAATAAATTAATGGGTAAGTGTGTGTGTGTAACTCAAAAAAATTTTAAATTATTTTTAACTGTAATATCCACAACATCACTTACCAAAAAATCATGTTCAGAAAATCTGATACGATTCCTAAAATTAATTATATTTTTACTATCTATTTTCAAATGTTTCAAGTCTAAACTTAAGAAACTCTAATAAGATTCCTAGAATAAATTTCATATTTTCTTTCTATTTTAAAATGTTTTAATCCAACTCATATTTTAAATAAAGAGATCAGAAAAATACTTTTGGGGATGTGTGTGTGTGCGACAGTCTACAAAACCTTTAAACTAATTTCAACTGTACTATCTGCAACATCACCTTCAAAAAGTCATGGTAAGAATCTCTATTGCGATTTATTATTATTTATTGGTATATGTGTGAGTGCATTACTTTTAAAAATTTCAAAACTGTTTTCATCTGTACTATCCAAAGCATCATCTACCAAAAAGTCATGTTAAGAAACTCTAATCTTCCTAAAATCAATTTTAATTTTACTGTCTTTTTTCAAATGTTTAAAATCCAATTTATTTTTAAATCGAGAGATTAGAAAAATATTTATGGGTATGTGTGTGTGCTATTCTAAAAAACTTTGAAACTATTTTTAACTGTACTATCCACAACATCACCTACCAAAAAGTCATGTTTAGAAGCTCGAACGCGATTCTAAAATCAATCTCATTTTAACTTTCTAATTTGAAATGTTTTAATCCAATCCATGTTTTAAATCAAGAGATCAGAAAAATATTTATTGGTATATGTGTGAGTGTCTTACTTGAAAAATCTTTTAAAACATTTTTAACTGTACTATCCACAACATCACTAACCAAAAACTCATGTTCAGAAACTCTAATGCATTTCCTAAAGTCAAACCTATTTTCACTTTCTATTTTTAAAAGTTTCAATCTAACTTATGTTTTAAATAAGGAAACCAGAAAAAAATGGTGGGTATGTATTTGTGTGTGTGTTAATTTAAAAAAATTTTACTATTTTTAACTGTACTATCCACAACATCACAAACAAAACTTCATGTTCAGAAACTCTATTGCGATTCCAAAAATCAAATTTATTTATACTTTCTGTTCTCAAATGTTTTAAACACAATCTATGTTTCAAATCAAGAAATCGAATAAAATTTATGGATATATATTTGTATGTGTGTTACTTTAAAAATAATTAAACAATTTTTAACTGTACTATATAAAAAATACTTTATAAAAAAATTGATCTATGTTTGCATATTTATTTTTTTTGGTTTTGGTAGTTCATTTTGGCTAAGATTTCATGCAAAACATAACAGTTTAACTGTCAAACGTCAAGGACAAGTGTCAATCAACAGAGCTTTAAATTGTACAAAAAAAAATGGCTCGCAATCACATAGGTTTTTTTGTTATTGAAATCTGATGATGTCATATTTCTAGAGAATAATTCATTATCTAATCAGTTGTGTTAAAAATATGTGTTTCCTCTTTAATTCCTTTTTTTTTTTTAAAGTTAAAATTGCAAATAAGTATAGCCAATTTAACCAACTATACTGTAGATGCGCTTGCAGAGAAACTTATTGCTGCTGGAATTATGACAGAAGTCGAGCACATCGAACTTCTGTCATAATTCACATTGGAAAGGAAATATTGACACCACAAGAGTTTTTAATAATGATGAAACTCCGCAATTCATTCATTATGGTGTTGATGGAACTTCTTCTAGATTGGTCTATGCAGCGAAAGGAGATCAATCCAAAAAAAAGCAGAAAGAAAACAGAGAATGTGTTACCATCCTTCCCTACGTGTCATTCTCAGGTTTGTTTTTATTTTAGTATTTGATATTTTCTTAAAATGATTGAATTTAGACCAATATTTTTAGATGTAAAACTAATTTTCTTATTTTAACTATATTTTTTAACAAATCTATTATTATCAAGACTTACTGGTTTAATTTAGTCTCACTATACATAACTACATTAAACGTAAAGTAATAAAACTGTGCTGTTTAGTAACTTTTTAAACTAACTTGAACTGATATCATATTACTAAAAAAATTACAACTTACAATTTCAGGAGAGGTCTGTCCGTGTCAAGTAATATTTGGCAATGTCGGTATAACAAGCCTGATGGCACCTAATGAAGCAACAGTTAAAATAAAACATCTACTGGTAACCACTTCAGACAATGGCGTATCAGATGGCCATACACTTTTGGCCGCTGTTAAGGAATTTGATGAGTATTTAAAAGAGAAAAATATTAAAAGACCAGTGGTCCCATTATCAGATGGACATAGTTCGAGATTTGATTATCATGTTATGTCATTCCTTCAATCAAGAGACATGGATGTTTCTTACCCCCACCAGATACAACAGGGGTTACACAACTTTTAGACCAGTAAAATAAAAATATTCATCATGAATATCGAAAAGAAAAAGATGAAATGTTTACTGAGGCAAATTCTCTAAACAAAGAATTATTCATGCTTATTCTAGCAAATATATGGGAACAATGGGCAACAAAACCCACTCTCCTAAAAGCTGCAAAGCGAGTTGGTTAAACCAATGAAGCCTTGAGCGTTGAATTCATGCAGCAGGACAAGTTTGATAGAGCAGATAACTGCATAGAGACTCCTGAAAAGGCATCAGTTTCATCCATGCAATCAACATTGACTTCCCCTGATTCATCATTTTTTGTCTCTCCTGATAGAAGAAGAGGATCAGCATTGGAAAGGAAAATTTGAAAGTGTTCAATCTTTGATTAACGAGCTGCATGAAAAGAGCATCCAACTTGAGGAGATACTAGGATTTATGACTATTAGAAAAGTAAAACCAAATCTATCTACCAGTTCAACAGTAATAACTCAAGTTCATGGGTCCATGAGAGCTAAAGACATTTTGAGTTTAGTTACAAGCATTAATGAAAAGAAAGAACAAAAGGTTCAAACACAATTGCAAAATGCAGAAAAAAAAAAGAAGTAAAGAAAGTCTTTATTAAATGTAAAGAGATATGTGTATGTACTGGAAACATTTGTAAAGTAGCAATGTTTAAGGAATGTCCAAAATGCCACGATATTTTAAAATCTCAGTGCAGCAAGTCAGCGTGTCGTGTTGAGGGCAACAAACCTGCAATGATTTTTCCTGCTGCAGCTTTGAAAAAAACAGGGACAAATCCAAGGAAAAGTTTGTTCAATTAAAATAGTAATACATCAGAGTGGGATGAATTGTTTTTTTATAAAGAATTTATGTATAACTAAAACATTTTTTTCAAATGTAATATATGATTTTAAGTTATTATGATTTCAATTTATTATTAAACATTTTTGTTGTGGTTTTTGACTTTATTTTCTAAATGCACCCCAAAAACCACATCACTATTAGGTTGAACTTGGCTCAAAAATATAAAAAATAATACTGCAAAATAATTTAACTTTATGATTATTATTGAAAAAGGGCACTTAAGGCCTTAAAAAAAAGGCAATTTTGCAAACTTAATCTGACATTTCCCTGTTTTATGGTGTTTTTACTAAAATATTTCATTTCAAAAACCAGAGAAGTTTTTAGAAAAGGCTCAAAATAATCACTTAAAGCTATAAAAAAAAAAGGCTGATTTATTTTTCCACTAGCATGAACATTTTAATGAAAAAAAATCGAACCCTTACACTTTTTAAGTGTAAATCGGACCAGCTACATTCCAATAAGTAACTGTGTGGTTTTTGGGGTGCAATAGTTTTTGCGGTGCATATACCTGAACACGTTTTACAAAATTGACACGTTTTACAAAAAGGTCAGGGGTTAATATCCAAAAAGTGACTTTTTCTGCAAAAGATCTTGCGGACACCAATAATGTGCTTCCAAGTTCCAGTTTTTGATTTTTAGAGTTTTTATAAAACTCTTTTTATTATTTACGAGCTTTTAAACTTTGAAACAATTTTATAGTAACTTTGAAACCACCAATTTAACAATGGAGTTGAAAGTTTTGATTTTTGTAAGAGTTTTTAAGACTATGTTTGAGATTGTTCTATTGTACTCAGTTTTTCTGCTGTCACCAAATTTAATGCGGAGTCAATTTTTGTTGTTTAGATGCTATTGGAGTTTTTGAATTTTCAGAACCACATTAGTGGTATTTTGGCTAACTTTTTGCATAATTAGGTTTCTAGGATAAAAAAATTGATTATTTTTGGTTCTAATTTTCATAACTATTGTTAAGTAACTTTAAGTAAGTTTGGTAAAAGTAGATGTTCTCACTTAAAATTAAATATCGATTACTAGTTTTTATTTTTTATTATTTTATTTTTTACAATATCAATTATCAATATAATTGTCTGTATGTTTCTGGAAAAAAAAATTAAAATTTTTTTTATTTATGTGTGATAAATGAATGTTCAAAGCTTAAGTGACCGAACTTAGGTGATTTTATAATATACAAAACCAGCTATTATACAAAAAAATTCCTAATTAAATTTTTTTTTGTTTTTTAAAAAAAGAAAGAGTTTATGTTGCTAGGAGTTACCATTGTCTTGTGTCTTTTTAAATAATGTTAATTAGAGGTATCATGTTTTGTTTGTGTAAATGATTTTCATAAGACCATAAATTCTTTTCATTTTTAAGTTACAGAAAAATAAAATGCTGGAATATAGGTTTCATAGTTTTATTATTTATTCTTTGGTATTCATAAACATGTTTTGTTGAATCTGTCCATTAAAAAGTAAAAAAATGATAACATTGTTATTTTCTTATTTTTTTATTGTATTCATCTCTCTAATGCCAGAAGGACCACTGCAATCTTGAAAGCTTCTTTTTTTGTTGTTGTTGTTGTTGCTATTGTTGTTGTTCTTACGTCAACCCTTCGACTCCAAAACACAACCTTTGACAAACAAGGCCATCGCACAGAGAATCAAATTGATAATTAAATTTTCCTAATGTAAAAATAAATATAAAAAGTAATAATAGTTAATAAAAAATGAAAATTAATAATAATAATAGTTTAGAAAATTAGTAATATTAATTTTTTAACGTTTTCAAATTGTTTTTTTTAGTCTTGGTTGACTTGGACTAAACAATTAGCACCTACGACGTGGTATGAAGTTAACACTGATGTAAACAGCCCAAAACTTATACGATATATTGCAGTTGAAAAGTCGTTTCCATAAATTAGAGTTAGATGCTCAGTTGTTAATACTAATGATAGTTTTGTGGTTGTGATTGGTGAAAACACAGCTTGTGCTGCGGTAAAGTGAAAGTGAAAACACAACTTGTGCTGCAATAACTCTTTATGTGATTTTAATACATATAGTGTCAAAGCATAAGTTTGTGTATAAAGTGATTTTAACTCCCAATAAACTCATCAATTTTCTCAAAATACTTTTATAATTCTCGTTAATATCTAATTTTTAGTTACCTTTTTCTCATAAAAGTCAATCTATTTTCTTTATATCTTGGAGGTTTTATTTTTAGGAAATTTACTCTATTTACAATCTTTAGTTACATTTACTTAAAAGTATATTCTTAAATATATATGGAATAGGTGACACTCTTTACATATGGTACAGTCAGCTTTTCTCAGGGAAGGAAACCTTTAGTATAAGACCACTATTTTAAATTTGGGTAAGTTTGTAAATCTGATGGTTCAAAAAAATCATAAATTCACTAAGCATTTAATCATTTAAAAACTTAAATATTGTTGAGATATAAATTGGGTTTCAATAATGATAGTGTGGTAATGCTTTGCATCATTGCATGCGACAATGCTTCTAAAAAATGTTCAAACAAAAATTAATTTTTAATGTAGAGTTTAGCTGGTAGTATCAACATATGAAGAGATGTTCAAACCTGTGTTGAGTTCATATTCAAACATGTGTTGGGTTTTCTAGCGAAAGCATTTGCTGTTCAATGTATTAATCATAAAGCCTTCAAGATTTTCGTTATCCATCACCTTGTTTTCTTATCTCAGCTACATCTTTGAAGATAAATTCTCTTTATTCCTTTCCACTTTATTTTTACATACTTATCTTCACAATTTGTTTTAGGTTTAAGACTGTTTAACTGATTCCTAGAGCAAAAAAGACCTTTAAAATGCTGTTGGCAATATTCTAAAGCGTGCACCTGATTCTAAAAGATGGTGAATGACATCAAGTATTCGAACAGTTGGTTCTTGGAAATTAACAAGTGGATAAAGAAGTTTAAAAAAAAAATTATTTATAAAACTTAGCACAATTATATTATAAAAAAGTTTTTGCATATTTTTATTTTTTACTTATTCTCAAAAAATTCTGTGAAAGCATAAATTTTTACCCTACCTATAAATAAAGTCATGTAAAAACACGTATTTTAGACGTCAAGATGAGGACGGCTAAACTAGGTTATTTAAAAACGTCATTTGGCGTTTCCATTTATCACTAACGTTCTAACTTCACGACTTTTAGATGTCTGAAAAACACGTCTTTTATTCCGTCCTAAAAATACGTCCTAACTACGTCTTAGAAAGACGTCATTTGGCTTTGCCATTTAGAACCAGTTCTGAACGTCTTTAAAAAGTTGCAAAAAGACGTCCTAATTAAGTCTTAAAAAGAAGTCTTTTTTAAGTCCTATAAAGACGTCATCTAGCGTTGCCATTTCGAACCGGTCCTGACCGTCCTAAAAAGACGACTTTTCGACGTCATATTGACGTCTGTGTGTCTACTAGGATTATTTGTAAGTCAAACTTATCAACAGAACATTTTCCAGAGCTCACAAAAATGATTCTTGAACAAAAAAATGAAAAAAGGTTCGAAAATAATGATTTATAAAGATATTAAACAGTCCTTTGATTGCAAAATTAAATATTTAAAGACTTAAATTAAAAAGGTTTAAAGAAAAAATCAAATTTCTTATCAAAATTACGTTCTTTACGTTCAATCGTTCCATTTTTTTATTTTTCACAGCTACTAATTTTACCCTAACAGGACAAAGTGACACATTAATAAGGTTTTAATATATATATATATATATATATATATATATATATATATATATATATATATATATATATATATATATATATATATATATATATATATATATATAAACAACTAAGTATCATTTTTATATTTAATAATGTGTCATGATCATTATCACTATGTTTGGAGGATATTTATTTATTTTCGATCACAATACGCGAAAAGCAACTTCATAAAGATATAGTTAAGGCCGTAATCTCGACCAAAAATGTTGAAAATATTAGTGACAAGTTTTTAATCTCGTCAGTTAAAGAATTAATTACTATGACAAACTCGATTCTAAAAGAAAACAAAGAAATAAAATTGGAGCTAAGTCTGATGCGAGAAAAATTAACTCATCAAAGTAAACTTATTAAAAACCTTAAAGTATCAAACGAAAATACCCAAAACGTAAAATATGATTATTATGCACAATGTGAAGATAAACATTTTAACTACGACACGCAAAATGAAAATAAAAATTCTGAAGTCACCGCAAATTCTACGAAAGATAGCTTTCAGCAATCTTGCGGCAAACCAACAATCAAATCTATTGTTTCAAATTCGATAAATTGTGATTCCTTATATCCAAATAATATTGAAATTAAAAATACACAAAAATAACATTTTTCAAAAACATTTGCCAAAGTTGTGGCTCAAACGCAATCAACCGCAAGAACTTCAGAGAAAATTTCTGACGTAATAAATGACAAAAAACTGAAAATGAGTATTTAACGGAATAAAGATGACAACTTTATTTTAATTGGTAAGAATAATAAACCCGTGCGGCCTGTTGCACGCCACCAAAATCTATCTTTTGAAAAAAAGTACCGTAAGGTCGAGCCTATCTTTGGAACTAAAATTACTGATCATAAAAGCATTGCAGGCGAAAAAATTGTACGTAAATTTGATATCTTTGTGGGAGGCATATGCAATCAGGTTACTGAAGAAGATCTTAAAAATTACATGATAAGTGAAATAGACATTACGCCATTGTTAGTTGCCGTAAACAAAATAAACGAGTATAATAGATCGTTTCGAGTTACAATAAACAATTCGGAAAAAATAAAGATATTCAACCCTGAGGTATGGCACAATAATATAATTGTAAAACCTTTTAGGACAAAACGCTTTTTCAAAAACAGTGAACAAAATCTGGTATCCAACGGGAGCCAGGATAAAAATTTTAATTGAAAATGGATCCAAGCAGCATAAGAGGAAAAAACAAGCCTTCAACAACTTTCGATATATGTCCTTTTAACTGTCAGGGACTTAAGTCAAACATTGAATTTACAAAGTCACTTATACAATCTTATGATATAACGTTTTTATGTGAACATTGGATATCTAAACTTGAATACTCCATAATAAGAGATATATTTAATAAAACACACTCCATTTATTTCCATCAGTCTAATAAACATGTAAAAGGTCGACCATTTGGCGGAAATGCGTTCTTTATACGAAGAAATCAATTCCAAAATATTAGAGTACTTTACGAGGATGACCATATTTTAGCAACAAATTTCGAAAAAAATGAACTTAATATTATAGTTATTGGAATATACCTCTCCTCATCGCGGAACAGCCTCTCATCATTGGAAGAATACAAAAGTCAACTAGATATCGTCAAAGGTTTAATTAATAGTTACAAAGGTAACGGTAATATAATTATAGCCGGTGATTTCCAATCCTTTCCACACCAAATATATGACTTATTTGAAAGATCGAATTCCAAAAGAAACAGTTATTCTGTCCACTTATCTGAATTTTTAAAAACAAATCAATTAGAACTAGTAGATGTAACTAAAGGTTCTGGCCCTAATTATACATATCGGCACCAGACGCTACCGAATTCGTCTTATATTGATCACGTCGCCATACCAAAATATACAAATTTCCTAAGTCTAAAATGCATTGTTCATCCTGAGTGCTCAAATAACTTAAGCGATCATTTACCACTTTCAATATCAGTTGAAGTTGAAGGTAAGCACACTAAATACAATACCACAATAGAAGAAGATACTAATATTCCTAGCTACGCTTGGAACGATTCTAACTTTATAATTTCATATAATGATCATTTAACCAATTGCTTTAACTATCTTAATTTTACTGATAATTATGAATACGACCTTATTCAAATCTATAAAATAATTGCTGGCAGCGCTCAAATAGCTTTTAAGGAAACTTTAAAAAGTAAAAAGCAATGTTTGTATTCAAAATCTTGGTGGACACCTGAATTAAGTCGTTCTAAAACTATTCTTTCAATTCATTTCAACAAATGGAGGGATTCTGGTTTTTTAAAAGATTTAAACTCCGTAACTTTCAATCGTTACTTAATGGCTCGTAAAAGCTTTCGTAAAGCCGTCAAGTTGGCTCAAAATAATAAAATTTGCGCACAGTATACTAAAATTGAAAAGTTAAAAAATATTAGACCAAAAAACTTTTGGAATGCTTTTAGATGTTTAAACAAAGACATAAATTCTAGATTATTTACCATAAATAATAAAAAAGACAAAGAATCCATTACTTCAAAATTTGCAAACCACTTCGAAAAAGTACTGAATACTTCAAAAATAACACATCGTAATGAAAATCATCGGAGAATTCCCCCGTGTACAAAACATGATGATGTTATAATAACTGAAGAAAATATAATTAGGGCTATTTCGAACCTAAAATTTAAAAAATCTCCTGACTCTTTCGGTATCTCAGCAGAACATTTGAAACACGCAAATTGTGATACTTTAACAAAATGGCTCATCAAATATTTTAATTATTCCATTAATTATGGATGGACACCATTATCAATGTCGACGTCTATTATTGTACCCCTTGTTAAATCGTATAAAAAATCTTTAGATAGCCCGAACAATTATCGCGGTATTAGCATTATACCAATTTTTACAAAGGTTCTAGAATACCTAATCCTTATTATATGTCCGAATATTAGAGATACTCACCCCCTACAATTTGGATTCAATGCTAACTGTTCAACGCTACATGCTGAATTTCTAATTAGCGAAACAATTAAACATTACAATAACAACAATTCACCTTTATACCTATGCTCTTTAGATGTAGAAAAAGCTTTTGATAGCTGCAACTGGAATATCCTATTTGATAAATTATATTTCGATAAAAAATTACCACTCTGTATAGTTAACACTATCTCTTCGTTATATAACAATAGTAGTGCAACAGTCTCATATCAAGGTTGTAAATCAAACTCCTTTCTTCTAAAGCAAGGAGTAAGACAAGGATCGATTCTTTCACCTATATAATATTTACACTGAAAGTCTTCTTGAAACTATTACAAATCAAGGTATTGTTGGCACATCGATATATGGTAACTTCACTAGTGTGGTGGCATATGCGGATGATATCATACTTTTAAGCTCTACCCTCTCTGGTCTCAAAAAGCTGATAAAAACATGCAATATTTACAGTAATTTAAATTGTATTAAAATAAATGCCGAAAAAACTGAATTCTTGATTTCAGGTAAAGCACAAATACAAACCAATACGATAACGATATCTAGTAATAAAATAAATCTTCAGAATAAACTTAGATATCTGGGATTCACATGGGATACTAAACATTCAACTTTCGCTTCACTCAATAATACAAATGTTGATGAAAAAATTTCAAACTTTAGAGCTGTTGTTCAAACTTTTATTCAATCTGGAATCCGGTTTGCCCACCCAAGTTCTATTTCTTATATATATAAATTATTGGCAGTCCCTACCTTAACTTATGGTATGGAGATATGTGAAAATAATTCTGATTTGATGAAAAAGCTAGATGTAATTGGAAGGAGTGCACTTAAATCGCTTTTAAATGTTTCAAAACACAGTAAGAACTATACAAATTCGCTATTTAAAATCCAGGAAATTTCAAAAAGTATTCAACAAAATAAATTAAACTTGTTTCTTCGTCTTCTTAATAATAAAACAACTTCAGACATTATCTTTTTACAACTGAAACACCCCTTATTTAAACATTCGTTTGTTGGCGATATTCAGGACCTATGCCGTTTTCGGATGCTAAATTTTCAAAACTTAATTCAAAATAAAAAGAAGATAAAAATAGCACTTTCTAAAAGTGAAATTCCCTCCGAAGTTGAACAAACTTTGAAACATGCAATAGAGTGCTGGAATGCGAAAGAGCAAAGAGGAATTTTTAAACAAATTCTGGAAGAAAAAATTCTTAAGTGAAAATCACGAGAAATAACTTTCTTATTTTTCTTTTTTACCTTGTAAATTACATTGGGTGTTAAATAAATGAAATAATAATAATAATTATTAGAAACCATAGAAAATGATAAAATTTCACTAACAATTAACACAATATTTTTCTTTACTAAAGAACTATGATTTTAGTACTAATTTTTAGTTTTGAAAGATTAGGACTTGACTTTTCAAATCATTTTTTTAATAATTAAAGGCAGTTATTATCTAAATGAAAAATATCTGGAAATGGGGTATTGCTATAGTTCATGATTAATCTCTGGGCAACTTTGCTAATTTATTTTTTTTAAAAACATCTATTTTATTTGTTAAAACATTTCATTCAAAATACTAAGGACTAATATATATTTAAAATAAATCTTTTATTGTTTTAAACTTGACGTAGCTAATTTTTTGTCTTTTTGTGAGATTAAATGTTACGTTCTTCTTCTTTGGGAAAGTAAAATATATTATCATTTAAGCAAAGTCTTCGCTCTACTTTACAAAAATGATGAAATTGTTTGTCAACCTAAGTAGTATAAAAAGGGCGTTCTAGCTCATTTTTTTTCACCTATATCTATAACCATAAACTCACATCATATTTCAACTATATTTAGAACTATAAAATTATCTAAATTCTCATTTCAATCATTATACT
>NC_088920.1:9180000-9185000 GCF_038396675.1 Hydra vulgaris
TCCAATTTAAAACACCCCCTGCCTTGGGGCTCTTGGTTCAGTAAAGGCTAGAGATGGTGTCTCGATAAAAATACTCATCTTGGGCAGATGTTAAATGCACCCAGCTACTGTCTTCTAGAAGGCCTCCTAGGCAAAGACTTAAGGGGTAATTAGATTCTATCTGTTGACCAACCTCGCACCCCTTCTTCATCTATTAGGCTGGCGCAGATGTATTTTTAATACATTGTTTCCAGTTTAGAATGTTGAATGCTGGATCTTCTTGACTCAATCCATGGGTTTGCTTGTGTCATTGTTTTTATGATTAGGCAACTCATTCTATTATCTCCTTATGAGGGTACAGCTCTAAAACTCAGTTTTATGGTTCTGAGGCCGGCTGGTAGTCAGGTTTCCCAAACTCTGTGGCAGCTCTCAGAGAGGCTGATTCCATCAACAGCTGAAAAATATCAAAGTATTAACAGTGCCTTGTTGCGCATGGATGGTGTCCCTGTTTGTACTTTTGGTGTGCATTGCGGAGGCCACATTTGGAGCCCTTTGTTACGGCTTAGGGTTTATTAGTAGTAATGAGGCAATTGCTTGGGCTATTAAACGGTGTTCTGAGTACTATCTATGCTTTGAGCCAAGTCCTTCAATCTAATTTAAAAATGAATAAAGTACCAAAAATTATAAAACACAAAAAACCATCATCATCACCAAGTTCTTTAAACCTATCATTCACTAATATTCGTGGTCTTCGAAGTAACTTTTCTTCTTTTGAGTCTTGTCTCTTGCAAAGTTCACCGGACCTACTTGCTCTTTGTGAGACTAATTTGAGTTCGGCTGTCTCATCTTGTGATCTTAGTGTTGATGGTTATCTTCCTCTGATTCGTAAAGACTCCATTAGTCACATGCTTGGCCTGGGCATTTACATTCGTAAGAATTCACCTGTTTGTCGTGAAACTAGGTTTGAATCCACAGACTATTCTTTCATGTGCTTTCGTTTTGCACAACTTCACTCTATTGCCTTTCTCTTTGTTCTATATCGCTCTCCTTCATTTCGAGACTGCACTATTTTTGATGTTATTTCTGATCATATTGACCAAGCCCTCTCTCTTTATCCATCAGCTAGTTTAGTTGTTGTTGGTGACTTTAATGCTCACCACTCTGAATGGCTTGCTCTAGTGTCAGTGACTCTGCAGGCATTAAAGCCCACAACTTTCGCCTTTCTCAATCCCTAACTCAAATAGTCAACTTTCCAACTCGCTTTCCTGACAACCCTAATCATTTACCTTCTCTACTCGACTTATGTCTTGTTTCTGATCCTAGTCAGTGCTCAGTTTCTCCACATTCACCCTTAGGTTCTTCTGATCACAGTTTGATCTCTTTAAAACTAATATCTCATTCTTCTTCATCACCTGAATAACCCTATTATCGAACCTCTTGCAACTACAGAAATGCTGACTAGGATTCTTTCCGTGATTTTCTTCGTGATGGCCCTTGGGTAGAAATCTTTCAGCTACCTGTCGACAAATGTGCTTCTTGCATAACTTAGTGAATTCAGGCTGGCATGGAATCTTTTATTCCCTCTCAACGATTCCAGGTCAAGCCTCACTCTCCTCCATGGTTTTCCTCACACTGTGCTGCTGCGATTGCCAATCGAAACCGTTACTTCCATATTTATCAGCAAAACAATTCTCCGGAAAACAGACGTCTGTTTATTACTGCAAGAAACAACTGTAAAAAGGTTTTGTCTAACGCCAAAACCCGCTATTCTCAGGTCGTGAAATCTCGTATCTCATCTCAAAAATTAGGCTCTCGTGACTTCTCGAGAATCTTTAATAATATCAATAATAAGGGCAAATCTATAATTCCACCTCTCTTGTATGGTTCAGACTTTGTCACCTACCTAAAGACAAAGCCGAACTGTTTGCTAAAAACTTTTCATCAATATCATCTCTTGATTACACTAATTGCGTTCTACCTGATATTGCCAACAAACGGGTTGATCCATTGCTTGACATTCATATCACTCCAGCATATGTATCTAAAGTGATTTCCTGCCTAGACTCTTCTACAGCTTGTGGCCCAGACAACATACCTGTTATTGTCTTGCAGAAGTGTTCTCCGGAGCTGTTGTCTATACTCTCAAAACTATTCAACAAGTGCTTATCAGAGTCTTGTTTTCCAGCCTGCTGGGAAGCCGCATCTGTTATCCCTATCTTCAAAAATTCTGGGGAGCGATCTGATTTGTCTAACTACCGTCCCATAAGTCTTCTTCCTATCATAAGCAAGGTTTTTGAATCTTTAATTAACAAACACTTAATTTTTTATCTTGAATCTAATAACTTACATTCTGACCATCAATATGGATTTCGATCTTCTTGTTCTACAGCTGATTTGCTAACAGTAATAACTTACAGGTTTTATCGTGCATTAGATGAAGGTGGAGAGGTTAAGGCAATCGCTCTTGACATTTCAAAAGCGTTTGATAAAGTTTGGCATGCTGGTCTTCTACATAAGCTTTTTTCTTATGGTGTATCCGGCAACATCTTGAAGATCATTGAATCCTTTCTTTCCAATCGTAGCATAAAAGTTGTCCTCGATGGACAACACTCTTCTTATTCTGTAATTTCAGGGGTTCCTTCAAGGTTCTATCCTTGGCCCTATACTCTTTTTAATTTACATTAACGATCTTCCAGATATTCTCACATCTAAGGTGGCATTGTTTGCTGATGATACTACCATTTATTATTGTCGTGATAAGAAACCAACACCCTCTGATTGCTTGGATGGGGGATATGAGCTTGAAAAGGATCTCACTTCTGCTACAGCATGGGGCTCACAGTGGCTGGTGAACTTTAATTTAGATAAAACTCAATTTTTTAAGCCAATTGTTATCGCAATAATTTAGATCTTCCTATATTTATGAACGGTGATGTACTCGATGAGTCACCTACTCTTCATCTTCTAGGATTAACTCTTACTTCCAATTTTTCTTGGAAACCATATATCAAATCGGTTGCAAAATTAGCATCTGCTAAGGTTGCATCTCTTTATCGAGCTCGCCACTGTCTTACTCTGGATTCTATTCTCTATCTCTATAAATCTCAAATCCGGCCTTGTATGGAATACTGTTGCCATATCTGGGGCGGATCTTCTAATGATGCCCTTTCTCTTTTAGACAAGGTGCAAAAACGCATTGTAATCATAGTTGGACCTGCTCTTGCAGCCAACCTTGAACCATTATCACATCGTCGTAATGTTGCTTCCCTTTCTCTTTTCTACAAATACTACAATGGGCACTGCTCTAAAGAGCTAGAGTCTCTTGTGCCATCTACTAAAATTCATTATCGTGTTACTCGTCATTCAATTAAGTGTCATCCTTTTTCTGTGACTGTTCCTAAGTGCTCCAAAAACGCTTATTTGTCTAGTTTTTTTCCTCGAACATCAGTTTTTTGAAATTCGCTTCCTTCATCTTGCTTTCCTGATTCATATAATTTGCAATCTTTTAAATCGTCCGTCAATCGTTATCTTGATCTACAATCTTCATATTTTCTCTTACAGTAACTTCCAACTTTAATTAGTGGCTGCTTGCAGCCTTGTTGTAAGCGAAGATGTTAAAAAAAAAATATATGTATATATATATATATATATATATATATATATATATATATATATATATATATATATTTATATATATATATGTATATATATATATATATATATATATATATATATATATATATATATATATATATATATATATATATATATATATATATATATATATAATATGAAGGTTTAGAAAAGGCAAGATGTTTCAGTTGCAAGATCACTAGATTAGATAAATTATTCGTTCATAAATCTTCTATCCATTTATCTAAGGGGTTAAAATCAGTTCTAACATAAAATAAAAATTGGTTCTCGTTACAAGTCATGGTTAAGCAACTATAAAGAGACAATTTAATATTAATATGATTGTATCCAAAGTAAATTTGAAAAAAAGATCAATGAAATCAAGAAAAATGATAGTAGACTATCATCAACAATAGAACTAACAGTTAAGTTTAGAAAGTCTCTTAAAGGTGCATCTCAAAGATATCAGTTAGATCTTGAACTAGGGAGAAAGAATGCTAAGCAAAATAAATCCAATTATCAAATAGAAATTGTAACCAGAGAAATCAGTGATGTAGTAAAGTGAAAATTTTCCTATTAGATTCCTGCGATAACACTTCCCAACAGTGATTTTGTATCGGAACCAAAATTAGTTATTTCTTATGCATTTTCTTCTGCTGAATTCGAAAATGACATTAAAAATGACATATTAGCTCTAGTTTAAGAAATAAAAAGAAAAATTTTCTCTCAAGGAATTAACCCAGCAAACATGACAACGTTGAATCAACGTTGAAAACCGGTCGCAAAAGATGTTGCGAAAACGTTGACAAAGTAATCGATTTTGCAAAGATATGTAACGTTGTTTAATAGACGTTGATTAAACGTTATTGCGTAACGTTGAAAAAACGTTACTAAATGACGTTACAAAAGCGTCGCAACTAAACGTTAAAAAAGCGTTACATAAAAAGCGTTGAATAAACGTCGCAACTTAGCGTTGAAAAAACGTTACCTAAAAAGCGTTGCATAAACGCTGTTAAAGCAGTCTATATTGCAAGGATTTGTAACGTTGTTAGTAAAACGTCGATTTAACGTGACTCAAAGACGTCGAGTAAAGGTTGAAATATAACGTTGAATCAACGCTTAAATGCGCTGTATAAAATATCGCAAAATATTATTAAACGTAATTAAACGTGGCTATAATATATATTGAATTGGCAAATAAAACTAAATTCTAAGTTGAATTCTGCCCTAGCAATATTTCCAAAATCAATTTTTAATACAAACAGTAATATACAATGATAACTATAAAAAAGCTTAACATATTCAATTTATAGATATATATATAAAAATATAAATATTTTCTTTAAAATTTATGTGTGTGAATGTTTGCATATATATTTATGCAATAT
>NC_088920.1:9187500-9195000 GCF_038396675.1 Hydra vulgaris
TATATATATATATATATATATATATATATATATATATATATATAAATATATATGTATATATATATATATATATATATATATATATATAAAATATTATATATATTACAAAATATTGTATATATTGTAAAAATAATTGTATATATATATATATATATATATATATATATATATATATATATATATATATATATATATATATATATATATATATATATATATATATATATATATATATATATATATATATATATACAATATTATTTACGTCAGAATCTATATAACTGCAAAAGTTAAGTTTTTTTTAAAATATGATTCCAGAGAGAAAAAAAAAAAACATAACTATTTTTAACTCAATGCAAAAGTAACTCTATTAAATGAACTTTGCTAACTTACAGTTTTTCTGTCTAAAATGAATGTGACAAAAGTAAGAAACATCTACATTTTTATTATGAAATGTAATGTTTTGTCATTAACTATTTACTTAAAAGTATTAACATCAAAAATATTTTGTTAAAGTTACTAACAATAAGCATTTTAAACTGTATTTTTTGGAATTTATTTTTAGAAAAAGTTAAAATAATAATAATGGTTTATCATCAAAATTATTCATTGGACATCAGATCTCGGGTCACTTTTGATCGAAAAAAGGGCCTAACCTACAAGCAATGTGATGAAAAATATCAAATATCAGTAAGTGGTGTTAGGAAGATGTGTATAAAGTATTAAACAACTGGTTCTGCTGAAAATCAGAAAAGACTTGGTCGCCCCATTAAGACTTCAACAATAACCAATATCCTAATTGCACTGGTTAAAAAAAAAAATTCAACAATAACCTAAAGGCAGATTGTTGAAAATCTTAAATTAAATGATTCCTATAACACTGTACAGAGAAGACTTAATTTAAGTGGTTTTATAATTTAGGTGGTTTAAATAAACCTTCTCCAGAAAAGTAAACCCCTCATTAGTCGTATATGCAAAGAAAAACTTTTAGCATTTGCAAAACTGCATATTAACAAAAGTGTGAGGCATTTTGAAACTTAGTGTTATGGACTGATAAGAATAAATGTCAAATACTTGGCTTAAAAAATGACAAAGAGTTTGGCGAAGACCTTGTGATGCACTCTTAGATAGAAATCTTACAAAAACAGTCTAGCATGGAGGTGGTTCGCCTATGGCTCGGGGATGTTTTGATTCAAATAGTGTAGGGCGACTGGTGAATGTTGAATGTATAATGACAGGGAAGTTGTATGTGATTGGCTTTCAAAAAATTTATGTCAATCCGATTAAGAATTGATCGCATATTTTTTTTTCACCATGACAATGACCCTAAACACACATGCAAAGCAACACAACAGTTCCTCAAAAAAAAAGTAAAGCTTTTTTTTGAGGAACTTTTGTGTCGCTTTAACATCCTTAAATGGCCGCCACTAAGTCCAGACCTTAACCCTGTTGAAAATATATATGGGCAATTTTGAAATCTAAAATAATTGTAAAATAGCTCATTTCATTTAATAGAGTTACTTTTACAATGATTTAAAAAAAAATTATAAATATTTTTTTTCTTGATTACAATCAAATTTTAAAAAAACATACAATTTTAAAGATTGTCAATTCCAACATAAATGATTTTGTTTTTATTGTTAGAGTTCTGAATTTATCAACAATGTTAATGCTATACATGTATATATATATATAAATATATATATATATATATATATATATATATATATATATATATATATATATATATATATATATATATATATATATATATATATATATATATATATATCGTTGTATACATATATATATATATATATATATATATATATATATATATGTATATATATACGTATATACATATATATTTATATACGTATATACATATATATATATATATATATATATTTAAATTAACTAAATTAAACTTACTTGAATAGTTGTAACTATAAACCATCAATTTAAATCATATAATGTACTTTGTTCATAAGATGGAAACCAGTTAAAACCATATCATTCCTCTATCTTTGATCCACCAGAACTTTACTAAATAAACTTACACCTAAAATCAAATTATCACATGTCAAAAATATTTAAACAGTATTATTAAAATATATATATATACATATATATATTTATATATATATATATATATATATATATATATATATATATATATATATATATATATATATATATATATAATGTATGTATATATATGTATATAGATACATATATATATATATATATATATATATATATATATATATATATATTTTTGTATATGTATATATATATATATATATATATATATATATATTTATGTATATATAAAATGTATATATTTCTGAAATATATATATATATATATATATATATTCATAATTACATGCATTAATACATAATATTAAAATAAATAAAAATACATATCAATGGTATGTGATAAATAATAAATGTTAGAATTATATATACAATACCAACTCTAAAATTAGGACTAGAAATATAAACATTATATATTCATATATAAAATGTATATATTTCTTTTATATATATTCATAAATTTACCCATATATATATATATGCATAAATACATATTATTAAATTAATAAAAATATATATGATAAAGAATAAATGTTAGAATTAAATATACAACACCAACTCTATAATTAGGACTTAATACTTTTCCTATTAAAATTTAAAGTTTTTCAAAAAAATGAAAATAAAGTTTCTTATCCAAACGTGTTTTTATATTAAAAAAAAACTTAATAATGCATACTATCATTATTGGTCGAAGATTTTATACTGAATATTTGCTTGATAATTAGGGTAAGGTGTTTAAAGTTTTTCAAATAAATAAAAAAATTAGTCTGTGAACAGACTAAATTTAGTCTGACTTATTATCTTTTATTAATTTTGATATTACTTAAAACATCTGAATCTTATTAAAATTAAGTGCTATTTCTAACTTAGAAATAACATATTTAATACAACTTTGTAATTTATTAAAATGGTCATTTTAAAATAAATAAATCATCAACAAAAATAACCTGAATAAACCGAATATTCTCTGAGATTTATGTATATTATATACAATTTGATGCAAAATCTAAAAGTTTTAAATTAGCCGCAATAAAAAGAAGTTATAAAAGATAACTTTAAAAATATTTTTGGTATAAAAAATATATCAAAATATTTTTTTTATACCATCTGCATGCATTCTATTAAGTTTTCATTGCCTTTTCTTTACGGCAAATTATTTTTGTAATGGCTAGTTAATGAGACAATAATATTCCATGTGTCACTTCCTCAACGTTGTCAAAACAACGTTTAATTAACGTTGGCAAAACAACGTTTAATTAACGTTGGCAAAATAACACTTTTTTAACGTTTTTTAACTACCACATTTTCAACGTTGGTATATGTAACGTTGAATAAGCTTTGTTTCATAAATAGCTTAAATACGTTGAAAAAGCAGCTTATGTCTAACGTTGATAAACCTTCAACTTTGCGACGTTTTTACAGTGATTATTTGCGTACTTTTATTCAACGTTGAATAAACGCAGTTTTTTGAGAATATAATATAAGTTGATATTTATACGCTTATTCAACGTTGAAAATGTGACGTTTAAAAAGCGGTTTCTTTTTAACGTTGATGAAGCATAGATTTTGAAACGTCTTTAAGATGGCTTTTTGCGTAAGTTGATTCCACGTTGAATAAACGTCTTTTTTTGAGAAGCTAAATTACGTAACAATTTCAACGCTTATTCAACGTTTAAATTTACCGCGATTTAGTATACAATAACAAACATTGATTCAACGTTGAAAGCGCGTTGTTTTTGTGACTGTAACGCTTTTTCTACGCTGCGACCGGTTTTCAACGTTGATTCAACGCTGACATGTTTGCTGGGTTGTCTCATTAACTAGCCATTACAAAAATAATTTGCCGTAAAGAAAAGGCAATGAAAACTTAATAGAATGCATGCAGATGGTATAAAAAAAATATTTTGATATATTTTTTATACCAAAAATATTTTTAAAGTTATCTTTTATAACTTCTTTTTATTGCGGCTAATTTAAAACTTTTAGATTTTGCATCAAATTGTATATAATATACATAAATCTAGGCAAAATATGAGCTATTCCAATTTTGTGATGATTTTGTTTTTTTAAAATGACCATTTTAATAAATTACAAAGTTGTATTAAATATGTTATTTCTAAGTTAGAAATAGCACTTAATTTTAATAAGATTCAGATGTTTTAAGTAATATCAAAATTAATAAAAGATAATAAGTCAGACTAAATTTAGTCTGTTCACAGACTAATTTTTTTATTTATTTGAAAAACTTTAAACACCTTACCCTAATTATAGAAAAAGAGCTAAAATCTTCGACCAATAATGATAGTATGCATTATTAAGTTTTTTTTTAATATAAAAACACGTTTGGATAAGAAACTTTTATTTTCATTTTGAAAAACTTCAAATTTTAATAGGAAAAGTATTAAGTCCTAATTATAGAGTTGCAGTACTATATTTAATTCTAACATTTATTCTTTATCATATATATTTTTATTAATTTAATAATATGTATTTATGCATATATATATATATGGGTAAATTTATGAATATATATAAAAGAAATATATACATTTTATATATGAATATATAATGTTTATATTTCTAGTCCTAATTTTAGAGTTGGGTATATATAATTCTAACATTTATTATTTATCACATACCATTGATATGTATTTTTATTTATTTTAATATTATGTATTAATGCATGTAATTATGAATATATATATATATATATATATATATTTCAGAAATATATACATTTTATATATACATAAATATATATATATATATATATATATATATATATATATATATATATATATATATATATATATATATATATATACATAAATATATATATATATGTATACATATATATATATATATATATATATGTATCTATATACATATATATACATACATTATATATATATATAAATATATATATATATATATATATATATATATATATATATATATATATATATGTATATATGTATCTGTGTATATGTATTTTTATATATATATATATATGTATATATAATATATTCATATATATATATACATATAAACATATATGTGTTTATAAACGTATATATATATATATATATATATATATTTATATATATATATGTATATATACATATATATATACATACATTATATATATATATATGTATATATGTGTGTATATGTATATATATATATATACATATGTATATATACATATAAACATATATATTTGTTTATAAAAGTATATATATATATATATATATTATATATATATAATATAAACATATATGTATATATAAATATATATATATAGTTATATATATTTATATATATATGTAAATAGAACAAATGATGCCTTTTTTTTTAGATGATCTATTACAATGACTTCACAATCTTGGGCTTCAGTTGTTTATTTTAAAAGCAGATTGAAGCAGAGGCAGTTGCTCTATGTTGTTGTGTAGAAGATGGTTGGTTATTTTTGTCAACTGGTGTTCATGCAATGAAAGCTGCCTATAATAGTTTTCCAATTGATTATTCATGGAACAAGCTTAGAGTTAAAAGATTTAAAGTTACTGGAGGTCATTAAATTTTACAGTACTCATTGCTATTTTAATTGTTTTATATGAATAAAAAAACTGTTATAGTTTTATATTAATGGTGAAGTACTATATCAAATAAACTTCTATAATTAACGGTGAAGTACTATATCAAATAAACATCTGATAAGTCTTATTTTTATTTTGGGATAAGTAAAACTTTGAATCTGTTTATTGTATTATGATTGTCTAGATATATATCGTAATCTGTTTGCACTGGCTCTACATTTAAGTTTTTACATTTTTGTTTATATTTGTTTTACTAAATAATTACTTATATGTATCTATTATTAGATAAAGAAGCAGGCGAAGGATTTAATTTTATGACTACAGAGGACTCCAAAAAAGAATGAAAGTAATTATGTTAGTGAGTTATTGTGTTTCTCTTTGCATTTAACTTTTTATATTGTGAAGAATAAATAAAACTTAATATTAACTATTAGTCATATTTGATTTTAATAATACTGTTTAAATATTTTTGACATGTGATAATTTGATTTTAGGTGTAAGTTTATTTAGTAAAGTTCTGGTGGATCAAAGATAGAGGAATGATATGGTTTTAACTGGTTTCCATCTTATGAACAAAGTACATTATATGATTTAAATTGATGGTTTATAGTTACAACTATTCAAGTAAGTTTAATTTAGTTAATTTAAATATATATATATATATATATATATATGTATATACGTATATAAATATATATGTATATACGTATATATATACATATATATATATATATATATATATATATATATATATATATATATATGTATACAACGATATATATATAAATATATATATATATATATATATATATATGTATATATATATATATATATATATATATATATATATATATATATATATATATATATATATATATATATTTATATATATATATACATGTATAGCATTAACATTGTTGATAAATTCAGAACTCTAACAATAAAAACAAAATCATTTATGTTGGAATCTACATAAGTTCAAAAATTGTATGTTTTTTTAAAATTTGATTGTAATCAAGAAAAAAAATATTTATAATTTTTTTTAAATCATTGTAAAAGTAACTCTATTAAATGAAATGAGCTATTTTACAATTATTTTAGATTTCAAAATTGCCCATATATATTTTCAACAGGGTTAAGGTCTGGACTTAGTGGCGGCCATTTAAGGATGTTAAAGCGACACAAAAGTTCCTCAAAAAAAAGCTTTACTTTTTTTTTGAGGAACTGTTGTGTTGCTTTGCATGTGTGTTTAGGGTCATTGTCATGGTGAAAAAAAAATATGCGATCAATTCTTAATCGGATTGACATAAATTTTTTGAAAGCCAATCACATACAACTTCCCTGTCATTATACATTCAACATTCACCAGTCGCCCTACACTATTTGAATCAAAACATCCCCGAGCCATAGGCGAACCACCTCCATGCTAGACTGTTTTTGTAAGATTTCTATCTAAGAGTGCATCACAAGGTCTTCGCCAAACTCTTTGTCATTTTTTAAGCCAAGTATTTGACATTTATTCTTATCAGTCCATAACACTAAGTTTCAAAATGCCTCACACTTTTGTTAATATGCAGTTTTGCAAATGCTAAAAGTTTTTCTTTGCATATACGACTAATGAGGGGTTTACTTTTCTGGAGAAGGTTTATTTAAACCACCTAAATTATAAAACCACTTAAATTAAGTCTTCTCTGTACAGTGTTATAGGAATCATTTAATTTAAGATTTTCAACAATCTGCCTTTAGGTTATTGTTGAATTTTTTTTTTTAACCAGTGCAATTAGGATATTGGTTATTGTTGAAGT
>NC_088920.1:9197500-9210000 GCF_038396675.1 Hydra vulgaris
TATTTTTATATATATATCTATAAATTGTATATGTTAAGCTTTTTTATAGTTATCATTGTATATTACTGTTTGTATTAAAAATTGATTTTGGAAATATTGCTAGGGCAGAATTCAACTTAGAATTTAGTTTTATTTGCCAATTCAATATATATTATAGCCACGTTTAATTACGTTTAATAATATTTTGCGATATTTTATACAGCGCATTTAAGCGTTGATTCAACGTTATATTTCAACCTTTACTCGACGTCTTTGAGTCACGTTAAATCGACGTTTTACTAACAACGTTACAAATCCTTGCAATATAGACTGCTTTAACAGCGTTTATGCAACGCTTTTTAGGTAACGTTTTTTCAACGCTAAGTTGCGACGTTTATTCAACGCTTTTTATGTAACGCTTTTTTAACGTTTAGTTGCGACGCTTTTGTAACGTCATTTAGTAACGTTTTTTCAACGTTACGCAATAACGTTTAATCAACGTCTATTAAACAACGTTACATATCTTTGCAAAATCGATTACTTTGTCAACGTTTTCGCAACATCTTTTGCGAACGGTTTTCAACGTTGATTCAACGTTGTCATGTTTGCTGGGAATAATTTTCAATGTGTCACTTCCCCAACGTTGTCAAAACAACGTTTAATTAACGTTGGCAAAACAACGTTTAATTAACGTTGGCAAAATAACACTTTTTTAACGTTTTTTAACTACCACATTTTCAACGTTGGTATATGTAACGTTGAATAAGCTTTGTTTCATAAATAGCTTAAATACGTTGAAAAAGCAGCTTATGTCTAACGTTGATAAACCTTCAACTTTGCGACGTTTTTACAGTGATTATTTGCGTACTTTTATTCAACGTTGAATAAACGCAGTTTTTTGAGAATATAATATAAGTTGATATTTATACGCTTATTCAACGTTGAAAATGTGACGTTTAAAAAGCGGTTTCTTTTTAACGTTGATGAAGCATAGATTTTGAAACGTCTTTAAAATGGCTTTTTGCGTAAGTTGATTCCACGTTGAATAAACGTCTTTTTTTGAGAAGCTAAATTACGTAACAATTTCAACGCTTATTCAACGTTTAAATTTACCGCGATTTAGTATACAATAACAAACATTGATTCAACGTTGAAAGCGCGTTGTTTTTGTGACTGTAACGCTTTTTCTACGCTGCGACCGGTTTTCAACGTTGATTCAACGCTGACATGTTTGCTGGGAAGTGATCGCGAAATTAAAAATCCGGAAAAACATCTGGTCTTCAAAATTTTAGTTTATGCAAAACCGTGTACTTTGTTTTTAAGGGCGAATCAACTTAAATTTGTTAGCGAAAAAGTTATAAAGTATAAAATAACAAACTTACGACTACAAAAGTAATAACACTCCAGTAACTTCATTATAAAAGTAATAACACTATATAAGTGTAATACTTTTACAACGCACTTATAACTTTTATAATTCATTCTTAGTTCAAACAACATAAGTAATCCCAAATTTTAATTGAAGTAGAAAAGCATCTAAAAAAGTAGAGTGGATATTTAAATAATATTTATTACGTATTAAAGAACTTAAACAACTTCATAAAAACGCACTTTATAAAAAGTTTAGCATTACGAAAAAAGCTTCTAATGGTCCGTAAAAGCGCGCGGTTATTTTTAAAATCAACCAAAAAAAACTTTTTATTGGTTGATTTTTAAATAAGCGCGCGTTTTTTCGGACTGTTCGTAACGTTTCATAATGCTAAATCCTTTTATAAAGTATGTTTTTATAAAGTTGTTTAAGTGTATTGTAGAAGTTCATGAAGTTTTTAATAATATTTAATTATCCACTTCATTTCTTCAGTTTTTTTACTTTGATTAAAGTTTGGAACTACTAATGTTGTTTGAACAATGAATGAACTGTAAAAGTTATAAGTGCTTTATAAAAATAATAATACTATTATAGTTTTATTACTTATATAATGCAGTTAGTGACTGGAGTGTTATAGCATTTGTAATCGTAAGTTTGTTGTTTTGTTTTGTTTTGTTTTTTATAACTTTTTCGCTAACAATAATTTGCTCCTTAAAAACAAAGTAAACGGCTTGCATAAACTAAAGTTTTAAAGACCAGATATTTTTCCAGATTTTGTAAATCGCGATCGCTTACTCAACCATTGCAAGGGTAGAAATTTTCTTTTTTTTTTTAATTTTTGTTTTTGATTATCCAAAATGTTTTGTTCATGTTTAAAACTTGTGATACTAGTTACGTGTGTTTGCAAAAGTTTCTGGTCTAATCTATTCTTAGTTTTTATTTTTTTATTTACTAGTGTAAAATTTTACAAATCAACATTCCAAGGAAATGTGTAAATTCAGTGGACAATTTTTGTTACATTTGTGGTGAAATAACATTTTCTTCACAGAAAAGAACTATGACACCTCTTGTGCAGACTGCTTACCAGCATTATTTCAATATGAAGGTAGGGGACCAGGATAATCATAGGCTCCACATATATGCTGTAGCTCTTGTTCGGTTACACTACGAGAATGGTTCAAAAATAAAAAAAGATCTTTGGCTTTAGCTGTTCCTATGGTATGGAGAGAGCCTAAAAACCATACAGATGACTGCTATTTCTGCTTGACCCCACCCATTAAAGCAGGTTTGTCAATGAAAAAAGTAGGAGCAATTAAATATCCGAATCTTCCATCTGTTATTCGACCTATTCCACATTCAGATAATTTACCAGTTCCTACTCCACCACAAAGTTGTGAGTTAGAAGCAGAAAATGAAGTAGAAATAGAAGAAAACAAGCCTTCCACATCAAATGATCCTGATTTTGTGTTAACAGATGTCGTGCCACACAGATTGAGTCAAGCAAAATTAAGTGATCTAGTTCGAGATGTGGACTTGTCACAGGAAAAGGCAGAACTTCTAGGGTCAAGACTAAAGCAGTGGAATCTTCTCCAACTTGATGTCAAGGTTTCACATTACAGAAAACGGCAGCAGAATCTGCTTTCTTTTTTTGAGAAAAAAAAATCTTGTTGTTTGCATTGATGTTTTTGGATTAATGCATTGTCTTAATTTGAACTATGATCCAGAATGAAAAAAAAAACATTAATGCTGATTGAATGGAGATTATTCCACAACTTTCCGTCTTCTGAAGAAATATGTCAAATGGGCAAAAGACACAATCAAAGCTTTTAAATCTTCCGGTTTTGTAATTACAAAATCCAATTATTGTTTGGTCAGATCATATTTTTTAGCGTATACAATTCTTAATAATGCCACAAGACCAGGAGCTTCCGCCAATATGACAATTGGTGAGTTTTGCAGAGCCTTATATAAAAAAAAATTGTTATACAATTAGCATTAAAAAGCATAAAACATCGTAAAAAGGGCCTGCAAATATTGTATTTATTTTTGAGCTTTTATAATACAGCAATTGTGTTTTTGAGTTATAATGGTGCTCCAATAGACTCATCAATGATTACTTCCCAGTTTCATTTATTTTGGAATCGTGCTTTAGGCAAAAAGGTAAAGGAAGATTATTCTAAAATGACTCCAACATTATTGAGAAAATTTACGACAACAAAAGTTCATCAAAATTTTCCCAGCTTGAAGCAAAATGTTGAACATCATTTATGTCACAGTTTAAAAGTGTCTGAAAGCAATTATGCCATATTTGACAAATATAATGCTGCGTCAAGTACAAGCAATCAACTGTGTTTAATTCAAAGATCATTAACAGATAAGCAGGCTACAAAAATAGAAGAAAAGAAAAACATACCTTTGAATTTGTTCGAAAATGAAATAAACAAGGGGTCTATAAAAGTAGCTGATGAAAAAAAAAAAAGTTGGCTAGTTCTTCAGAAAACGTATGTGATGAATGTCATGCCAAATCAACCATTTCCAGAAACAGACCCTAATGTTGATTTTGTAAATGAAATTTCTTGTCCATTAAGCTTCCCTGTTTCACAAGAAAATCAAAAAAAAGTATATCCGCTATATTGTTTAAGAGAAGTAAACCAGACCTGCCAGATAAAAAATACTTTGATGAAACTCATTTTTTATGTTGCCATAATGGTAAGATAGTTTTGCCTCCACATTCATCATTTCCACAAGTTTTACAAGATAAATTTACAAGGAGCTAAAAAGATCATAATTCCAATATAAATTTTTTATTTATTAATGTCTGTCTTTCTCTTGTTTCATTTACAGCTAATATAGTTCAACCTATGAATCATGGGCCGCCATGTTATAGAATATGTGGTCAAGTTTTTCAACGTGTAGATAATCTTAGGCCAAATCAAGATATTTCCCCAACATATTGTTAACTGTACATCTATTTTTACTATACTTTTCTTTTTATTCCTCTAATTTTTTTTTAAGTATTTTAAGATATCATAACCAATAAATTTAAGAATTATCAGAACTTACTTTTTAAAGAGTTATCATAGTTTTAATATTAGCTATATATTTTATTTACTTTTCATAGTAACCATTTATAATAGTCTCATTAAATGATTTTTTTTTTTTTTAATTTTATAAATTCAAACATTGTCTAATTGTTCTTCCTTTTTCTTAGTTGATTATGTCATTGCTTTATTAATTTGCCTACTGTTGAAACATGATTTTAATTTAGTAAATGTATATCATTTGAAATTTACTGTAGTATTCATTAGTCAACAGTTGAAAAGAAACTAGAATTCTGCATAATTGAGGTAAAAATAATTTTGTTTATTGGTATCATTACAAAATCAGTTTTTATTGTTTATTGTTTTATAGCTATTTTGTGCTACTTTGTTAGTTTATTATATTATTATAACGACATGTTATAACAATACTATGTTGATATCGTCATTGTCAAATTACTTTATTATGCTTATAATAAGTTCTTTAATAAATCATAATATTTTGTTGCATGCTATTCAACTTTTTTCAACGTAGCAGTGCAATTGAAAACGCTGTCTGTTTCTTTCTCTTTTTATTTAGGGTTTATTAACAAAGGGATCATTAATAGAACCCTAAATATTATTACTAAGTTCTTAAGTATTTCGGGGTTATTTTTTTTAATAAGCTTTTTCTTTTTACTGACTTTACAGATTTAATAATCAAATGTATAAAATTTAATTGAATAAATGTTACAAAATATTAGTTTTGCAAACGTCATTTTTTTATACATAATATTATCAAAAGCTGTTTCGGAATGTCTGAATTCCTTTATCAGAATCAAAGCAAATTGCAATTAAAAAATACCATAAATCTGAAAGAGCTAAAAACTTTGAAAGATAATTAGTACGTCACAATAAATAACAAAACTATGAGAACTCATATAAAAGCAGTACTATCCTTTCCTAAAATTTGTTGCGCAAAATAAATTACAAAGAAAAAAAGCTAGGTTTTTCAAATTTGACTCGTACGCATATCTATCTGCATTAAAAATTAACTGACACGTTTGTTTTTGTTTGCAATAACTTTTTTTAATAAATTTTTGAAGCAGCATGCTAACCAATCCTACTTTACGGTGGCGAAAGTAAAATTCTTACATAAAAACTCCAGAACACATTTAATAGGTTTGCAGGTAACAGTTACATAATAATACTTAGTATAAAAATAATTGAAGTCAACATTCAGTTAATACGTAAAATGGTAAACTGCAATCAGCTCAGGATTAATATTTAACAATTATATTTTTAAAGACACTGCACTATAAAGGACTCAAATAATCTTATTATCAAATACTTACTGTGGACTCTAGAAAAACTTCATAGAATCAAGTTGTTAAGTAAACCGAAAACATTTTATCTCCAATATAATTTGCAAAGTGATAAACAGTTAAACGCTACCAACAGCAAAAGAGATCAGGAACGTCGCAAAGTCAGGCATTCTGATCAAGCACGGAAAGTATTAAAAAAGTTGCTGCTGACTCACCCTGTTTGCAGCCGATAAATGACGGTGGTGATGATAATGATGATTGGCCATTAAGCGTCAATGCTTCTAAACTATTTCGTTCATTGTCTTATTTTAAACAAAAAAAATAGTACCAAATAAATTAAAAGACACCGTTTAGTTAATATGAGATTAATTATAGCTAAATATGGTTGTTTGATATTTAAAAAAAGTCAATTTAGAAAAATTTTTTATATTTTGAGCATTGCAAAAAAATGTGCGCCCCCATGCTACCCAATGCAAAAAATTTAAGTAAATAATTGTGTTAAGTAAAATTCAATAATAAAAAAAAACCTTAGTTAATTTATTTAGTAATAAAACAGAAATTAACAACTTCATTCGAAAAAAATTGAATTACTTGTGCGCGTAAATGCGGGAACAGAAAGAACATCAATTTCTCTGTTTGTTCATACACTATTGAAAGGTTTTCACAAAACCTAACCGATTAAACACAATTCAGTAACTTCACTCAGGTTAGTACGCGGGGAAAAAAAATACGAGTAGTAGACAAAACTTTTAAGACGAAAATGTAAAAACTGGTGGAACTATGGTATTTTTAGGGGAAATTTACTTGGTTTTAAGGAACAATTGTTGTTTGTTAGCGAAATTAATTCATAGAAAGGGGAATCGTGTTTGGCCCTCATTCTGCGAAAGTAGATAAAAAACGTAATAAAAAAGCTATTTTTACGAGCGGACCAATAATTCAAATTGAAATGTTTATTTGAAATAAAAATAGAATTATTTTTGCAGCATTTACAAAAAGAAGTTTTAGAGCAGCCGTGGCGTAGTGGTTAGAGTTCTGGCTCAGAACCCAGAGGTCCGAGGTTCGATGCCAGCTCTAGCCAAATAAGCGACATTGGTACGGAAGGAGGCGTGAACTTCTTGTTAAATGCTCTCCCGCGGTGCTCTGTGATAAGACCATAAGGACTTCTGGGAGCACCTAAAATAAATATAAAAAAAAAAAAAAAAAAAGTTGTCTAAAGTATCGCTTTTACGCACCTCTTGCCTTTTACGCACCTCTTGGCTCATCCGCAACGGTTATAGTAGTAGTAGTAGTAGTAGTAGTAGTAGTAGTAGTAGTAGTAGTAGTAGTAGTAGTAGTAGTAGTAGTAGTAGTAGTAGTAGTAGTAGTAGTAGTAGTAGTAGTAGTAGTAGTAGTAGTAGTAGTAGTAGTAGTAGTAGTAGTAGTAGTAGTAGTAGTAGTAGTAGTAGTAGTAGTAGTAGTAGTAGTAGTAGTAGTAGTAAATATTTGTTACAACAAAAGTAAAAATAATTGACAAAATACAAATTCTAGAATGTCAGATTACAGTTAGTTTTTGTGAAGCTTATATTGCAACTTTTACTAAGGAAAGCTGCGAGCTGTAGTAACATTAGAGCTTATCGAGGCTCCCTTTAAAACTGTTGACAGTTGGAGAACTGATAACTTTATCTGGTAACAAGTTCCATGCCTTGGCAATGCGATTGTTAAAAAAGTGGAAACAAGCTAAATTGCTGCTGTACTTCTCACGGTGAAGTCTTTCTCTGTGATTTACCCTTGGTGAAATTGTGATGAGGGGAAAGTGCCAGTTGACTATGTTGATGTTATTAATAATTTTATATTTTTGGATGAGGTCACCTTGTTTACGACGTTCAACTAGAGAAGATAGGCAAAGCTGTAAACATCTGGACTTGTGGTCAAACTTTTTCAGTTTGTCTGGTGTTTTTGTGGTTCTGCGTTGTATTAATTCAATAGTTTGTTCATCTTTTACCAAATGAGGGTTCCAAGCCGAAATTGTAAACTCAAATAAAGGACGAATGTAGGTACAGGAGAGATGTTTCCACAAAGGAGTATCACAAGATTGGAAAGTGTGTTTTAGGATGCCGAGCATTTCATTTGCTTTACATGAGGCAATGATGGGTTGGGATTCAACTTTAAGATCATTGGTAATTTGAATTCCCAAGTCACGCTCATAGGTAGTTGCTTCCAATGTAGTTTGAGTTGTTATTGAACAAGGGCCTAATTCCTCCATTGAGTACTTGAAAGGAGTTAAATTTTTTTTACCAAAGCGAAGACCTTGCATTTCTTTGCGTTTAGCTCCACGAGCCAATATTTAGTCTAATGAACAATTTGGTCAATATCTGATTGGAGTTGAAGTTGAGCAGCAAGTGATTTGACAATGCTTAGTATTTTAGTGTCATCAGCGTAGATCTTATAACTGTTTTCTTTGATTATTACATCCGGCAGATCGTTGATGAAAATGACAAATAAGTTTGGAACCAAGACTAATTCGATTGATTGTCACCAAGGATGACTCTTTGAGACTTGGTGAGTAGAAAAGCTTTAATCCAATTCAGAAGATTGTCTTCAATTCCGTACATTTTTAATTTGTAAAGCTTTCGTTGATGTGGGACTTTGTTAAAAGCTTTAGCAAAATCCAGAAATACGACGTCAACTGGTAGCTTTCTGGCCATATTTACAGTCAAGAAGTCCATTGTTTCAAGGAGATTTGTAATGCATGCTTTTTTTTTTCTAAAAATTCATGTTGACTATTTGATAAAAGATTGTTTGATTTTAGATGCTGCATAATTGTCTTTTTAAATAGTTTCTCCATTATTTTACACGGAATTAAGGTGAGGGATATTGATCAGTAGTTTGATGGGTCGATTCTAGAGCCCTTCTTAAATAAAGGTCATAAGAGTGGCTAGAGTATCGAAAGATATGTTATTGAGAATTGTGTTAGTTCTACGATCAAAACAGGGAAGATTGTCATTGGATGGCTCTTTGTTAAGAACTGATTGAAATTGGTT
The DNA here is from genome assembly GCF_038396675.1 of Hydra vulgaris. NCBI lineage: Eukaryota > Metazoa > Cnidaria > Hydrozoa > Anthoathecata > Hydridae > Hydra > Hydra vulgaris. Next base: position 9,206,211 of record NC_088920.1, read on the forward strand.
GTTAAGTGATTTGGCTATTGTAACTTCTTCAGAGATAATGATCTTACTGAAACTGGTGATTTGCATAAATGAGATCTGATTTATTACAAAGCCTTTACTATTTATGTATAAAAGCAGTATTTCAGGGTTACGCTTATCATTGGCAAGGGCAACTTTGAAGGGTTTCAGAGAAGAACAACTTTTTAACGAGCTTTCTGGTTCTCTATGTTCCACAACCAGGGATATTATTTTCCATTTTGAACTGACGCTACGAGCCCAGAGCAATTTTTTAAGACGAATTAGTTCTTTTGTCATCCATGGTTGTTTTTTGGGGAATGGTTTGTTCTGCATACATGGGATGAACTGATGACAGCATTTGTATTTGATGAGCCAAAGTCGGTAACATTGTTCTACGTTTAAGTCTTTAAAAATAAATGACCAGTCAACCTTATTGAAATCTTCGTTGATTTTTTCGTAGTTACCAAGCTTGTATATAAATTTAGAGCTGTTGAAATGTGGTAATTTTACGCTAAAAGCCAATTTGTTATGCCAGGTGATAGAACAATAATATTGATCAGACAGACTGAGTGGAGGACTGATGTTAATTTTGCAAGCACGATCAGGAGATTCACATATTATGAGATCAAGAGTGTTTCTCATAGGGCGATTAGCAGGTTTGAAAGTGACAATTTGGTGAAGATGACAATCTTGAAAAAGAGAGACATATAAAGAACTGATACCAATTTTACCAGAGAAAAAGACTGAATTGGAGTCCAAATATTCTCTGGGAAATTGAAATCATCGGCAATGACGATATCATTGTATATTTTGGGTGATACTAAAGTTATGGTATCAAAAATAGCACTTGAAATCTCTGAAAAGGCTTCGATACAGGAGGATGAAGGTATATAAATGCAGCCTAGGAGTAGAGTTTCAATCAGAAGTTCAACCCATAACTGTTCTGAATAGTAACGAATAAAATCTTTGTGTAGTAGGAATTCCTCTACTTGGTTTGAGATGATTTTATTGTTTGTGTATATAGCTTCACCTCCTCCAATTTGGTTGCAACTGTCTGAACGATAGAGGTTGTAGTTCGAAAGAGAGGGAGTTGATTGGTCATTAAACCATGTCTTGGTGATAAAAATAATTTCAAAAGAGTTTTTTCCTGCAAGTAAGGACAGTTCGATGAGTTTTATTGGTTTGAGGAAGATTGCATTGGCGTGGAAGCATGAAAAATGAGATGATTGTTTTGGACGAAAAATGATGTTGATTGCTTTGGATGTGTCAATGCATTTGAATTTTTTGCTGCGGATGACAAATCGAAAGGGTTTGTCAAGTAAATCTTTTGCCAATAGTTCTGCATTTTCGGTAGCACGCTTTTTGTTTAAGTTGTTGAATGTTTTTTGATCGAAAGGTGTACGGTCTGGGCGAATGTAGACAGATTTTAATTCGTCTATTAAGGCAAGTTGCTTTGCATGAGATAAGAGATCATTGCGGTGCTCTTTCGAGTCAAAATCAACAATGATCAATTCATTTGGCTTAGCTGCTATTGTAGGTAAACTGGTGGAATTATTGATATTTTTTGTGAAATGCCCAACAACTTTAAAAGCAACATTATATTTAGGTTTTCTGAGCATACTTTAAACTAAAATTAGCCTATGATTATTGTCAAAGGATTTTGGAAGACCGGCAATTATAGCTCTTTTTAATTTCATTTCTACAATTTTGGCATTTTCATTGACTGCTGTGATAATTGCTTTATAGGCTTCTGAATCGTGCTTGACTGCGCTAGCCCAGTTAAGAGTTGTGGTCAAGCTCGGAGATGCTGAATTTGGCTGTTGAAAAAGATTTGCTTTTATATACAAATATATTTATACATGTATATATATATATATATATATATTTATATATATATATATATATATATATATATATATATATATATATATATATATATATATATATATATATAAATATATATATTTTTATATTAATATATTTTTGTATATATATATATATATTATATATAAATATTATTATAAATATATATATATATAAATTTATATGTATATTAATTTGAAACAAAAAATGCAAAAAAAGCGAAACAGAAATAGAAATATAATTTGGTTTCAGCCTCCGTACAGCAATAATGTTTCAACAAACATTGGAAAAGTGTTTTTAAAATTAGCTGACAAATATTTTTCTTCCTCTAATGAGTTGCACAAAATTTTTAACAGAAACACTCTTACGGTTCCCTGTAAACACACGACGTCTTATAAAAGTCTAAAAAACGTCTTTTAGACGTGTTTAAGACGTCGTGTGTTTACTGGGTTAACTATAGCTGTACAAAAAATATTTAAAGAATTATAAAAGGCCATAATTTTGCATTATTAAAAAAATGAATTTCTCAAAGAAAAAAAATACTGAAAATTGTAACTGCAGGCAAAAACTTGACTGCCCTTTGAATGGAAAATGCTTTTCTAAAAATATTATTTACAAATGCATTGTTTCCTCACAAAACAACTCTGATAAATAATATATTGGCTTAACCGACGGCAAATGGAAAAAACGTTATTCCAACCACAAACAATCTTTCGAACAGAAAAAGTACTCAAAAGAAACTTTGCTGTCCAAATACATTTGGCAACTAAAAGAAAAAAATATCAATTTTAAATTAAACTGGTCTTTCCTGAAACTGCGCCTGCCAATAAAAACATTTCCAAAAAATGTTTACTATGTTTACAAGAAAAATTTGAAATTATTTCTCGTTTAGATCAAGAAAATTTACTGAATAAAAAATCTGAATTAATTTCAAAACGCAGACATGAAAATAAGTTCCTTTTAAAAAATTATAACAAATGATCAGTCTAAAAATGTATCCTAATTCTAAAGAATTCTTTTCATGATTTTTTAATTATCTAATGTAGTTGATGCAACTTCCTGCTTGCAAAACACTATACCTATTAAATTAGTTAGTTATAACAATTCCCAACTTCCTGTGAAATAATTTTTCGATAACTTGAAAAATATATTGAATTCCTACAGTCAGATTTTTAGAAAATTAAATTTTAATAAATAAACAAATCTGTGTTTTGCACTAAAATTGAGTAAACTATAAATGAAGTTTAAGCTCGCCAAGACCAGTTTAATCCTATTTTAATAATGTTATTACGAAATTAGTTTTATTATTATACTAATATACGTCAAAAATAAGGATACAACATTAAATTTAAAAATAAATATTAAAAAATTAATGGTTGTTATATAAAATACACTATGTAGCTAAGATCCGCAACCATTTTAATAGTTCAAGGTTTTTTGAAATATTTTTCTTTTTTACTTTTTTAGGTGCCCCAAAAAGTCCTTACGGTCTTGTCACAGAGCGCCGCGGAAGTGCATTTAACCAGGAAGTTCACGCCACCTTCCTTACCAGGACGCGAAAATTTGTCCAGAGCTCGTTTCGAACCTGGATCTCCTGCATATAAAGCAAGCGCTATAACCACTGCGCGACGGCCGCACAATTTTACTTGTAAACAACGGAGGGCTTCATTTTGATTTATTTGGACTAATAAACAACCAGATGAATCCACAAAAGTGGAAGTCCTTTTTAGATTATCGAACAGCAAAAAATTTTGTTAAACAATTAGAGGAAACAAATGATTACGCCGAAAGAGTGTGCGCAAAATAAAGAACAATTTTTTTGCAAGTTGTTGAACAACACAGAAAGCAAAATCCATCTTATTTGAAATTAAAACTAATTAATACTTTATAGTAATTTTTATATTACTAGAATCTTCTTTACTAATTATTA
>NC_088920.1:9215000-9292500 GCF_038396675.1 Hydra vulgaris
TATTAATAAATATAACAAAAATTGCTCTGATAATAATAATAAAACTTCAATGAAGAAAAAACCGAATCGCAATCAAACTCCTTTGGGTGACTTGAAAAAATGACGTTAGGTAGAAAATTCAATTTAATAGCATCGACCAGAAATTCTGTAATGAAGACTGTCTGAATGATCCATGGGTTTTTTAAATATTTCAAGAACCACCTATATGATTTTGATAATTGCTTTGATAATAATCTTATACTCCATTCCTCTCTCCTCCTCCCTCTCTTCTCTTAATCCATATATGGGTAATTTTAAAAGTGGATTATAAACAAAGAAAATGGGTTGCAAGTAGATGTGAAAAAATTCATTTTAGACGTGAGGCATAAAAAGTCAAAGGTTTCTAATAGTTCGCTAACAAGTGAGTATAAAGTTCAAAAGAAAACTGCCAGTTGTGTTATCATAACGTGAAATAATGATTGTGGATTCAATTAGGAGGATTAATGCAAATCCTACGTAATTAGAAAGTCAAATTTGCGGTAGAATTCAATGTCACATACATCTTATTTTTCGTTGAATTTTTAAACAACATTTTTTGTAAAACTTTGTAATCTCACATCCTTAAATCTGGCAATTTAGTGTGTGGCATTTTTACAAGAAGTTTTGCAAAAATGCTTTTTGCTTTAAAAGTAAGTTTTACAAAAACTTTGTACTGCCACACTATGTTTTCAGATTATAGACATGCGGCGCTTTTTAAAACATTATTGCACGTAAACTTGGGTTTATGTCTCCCTTGGTGGAAAATGACTGAGTTGTGAAACCTGAGTTAATATTTTCAAAATATTTTTGTAATTTTAAGAAATCATTTGCTTAAGAGTAAAATTCCATGAACCACCATCATTCCTGATAGCCAACATGTCTCTGAAATTTTGGCTATCAACTGCCTAACATCATACAAAATTTCTTGTTAATGTCATATAAAAAACTTATCTTGTCTTAGTCTTTGGCATTTTACTTTGCCTGTGTTTGTGATATCTTAAGCTTTTATTTCTTAAAACTGTCAATCTTAAAGAAATGTACTGCAACAATAAGCAACAAGTACCATATTTTAGTCAAGTCTTAAAATGGCTCGAAGACATATGTCTTAATTTTATCAAAATAGTTGCTGTATTACCTGATCACTTTTTAAGAGCGTTTTTTTAGTTAGAACGAAAGTGCAAAGTTTTGGAAGATTTGCATAAGCTGTAACTCTTAAACATAAAATCTGAAAAAGTAGGTAACCTTTTAAAGAATTTAATAAACATTTACATAAATCTCGATATTTTTTTAGTTTGTAAAGAAAATAGTAATAGTTAACTTCAATGTATACGCAAAGAAATTTTTTTCAAATAAGTTTAGTTCTTCAACAGATTGAAAAAAAAAAAAAACACTGATAAGCACAGAAGAAATTTGACTAATCAATGTACTTAAAGACAAATCAGTGAAATACGCAGATTTTTAGTGCAATAAAAAAGTAAAGTTTTTATTTTAAGAGGCTTTTAACCAAATATTCCAAGTTTTTCAAAAAATCTTATCAAAATGGCTTCTCTTAAGATATAATCCGCTGTTAAGAATTTACATAAAATTAAAATATTCAAAGTTGTACGATATACTTAAAAATGCATGTATTTCTTTGTTTTGCTCAACAAGGAAATAGTTTTAATTTGTCTTACTTTCCAATATTCGTTTTTGTAACTTATATTAAACATTAGAAACAAGGGACATGCCAAAAAAATATGTTTATTATGAATGTATCATAGTTTTTATGATTTTTTTTCCCGCTACTTTATGTGAATAACATGGTTATAAATTAAATTTAAACAGCTTACTTAAAAGTTTAAATGACTTTATTTATTGTTTTAGCAAGCTTAAACTATTATTTAAACTCTATATCTTATTGAAAAAAATATTTTTTTGTTTAAATTTAAGGTAGCGAAAAGAAATCTATATATAGGATCTTTCATGACAATATTGTAAAAGGTTCTTACAAAAAAGTTTATAAAATACTTTTTTTTCGGCAAGAGTTAATTATAACACGTTTACGCAAGTTTTATTATTTTTTTCAATAGTTGTTTTTTTGATGTTTATAAATTAATATTAAATAAATTCTAGTAAAATTTGTAAAAAACAAGTTCTCATTGGGGTAAGAAAAAAAAAAACTTCTTAATTTTAGTTGTGTTAATGCAAGAAAACTGCAAGCTAACCGGTATTGTATCAAGTATAAAATTAATTAAAATGTTTGAAATATATGATGGAACTTCAAATGCTGAAGAGCTGATGCAAAGAACAAAAATGATAGCTGAAATGCAGAACAAAAAGCTGGAATTCCTTTTTCGCTGTCGCCACCAGTCTGGTGTTGACAGCGGTGTCAACAAACAAAATAAATGATTAAACCCTTGAAAGATAGTGACTTTTGAAAGAAAGGTTCATCAATGTATAGGATCCGCGACTATGACTTTCGAGGTTTATAATATTTAAATATATTTATAGATGTTTTATCATTTGGAGTTGATATGAGTCTCAAAATGAGCTCCATTAAGTTATTGAGAGAATTTTTATTTCATCATCAGAAATGACAAATTTTGGAGCTAGCTGATGCATAATTTTTGAAGTTAATAAAATTGATTTAATATTCAAATGAAAATGGAAAATCAGGGACGAACCCGAACGACTGTTTAATAAACTTGCTCATTACGATATACCAAAATAAACTAAAGCGGAATATGAAATTCAGGATTGTGTCAAGCAAAAATGGTTACTTAAGTATGATGAAAACATGATGGGACCGCCCAAAAGAAAAATTTCTTTAATGGCTGCGATCCGTTTTGCATTAGAGAGAAACAAACAACTTCTTTAAAACATATACAAGAGATAAAGATGTGTACATTGGTAAGTTGAGAAAATGGAGAAAAATGGGAAACAAACTAACAATCATGGATCTACGCAAGGTTTATCTCCATTTGAAAATTTAGGAATACTTTAGGCCGTCCGCCCTGTGATATTTCACAACAAAATGTATTGTTAAAAAAGACCAGGTTTTAGACTAAATGTTGCGCCAATGACTATGAAACGGTTGTGAATGCCATTAATAACTAAGACGTGTTGATGAAGAATGGAAATTTTATTACGGGAATGACAACTTTATTAATGAGAATGTGGTGAGTCTCGATTGTCTAGAGGCTTTTAAAAAATACGGTTTAATGAGCGATGAAGGTGAACATATTGGTGATGATTGGGTTGCCGTGTTGGGGTTATATTTGCAAAAAGTTGGTGACAAATTGATAAGGTCTAGAAAATTGAGAAAATCCCAAAAAAGTTGAGCAGGAAAGTAGTGTTTTCAGTCTGTGTTTTGTGTCAGTTGTTGATTGTCTTTAGAAAAAAATGGTTGTTAGTTTGACAAAGAGTTCAAACTAACAACTATTTAAAAAAAATGTTAAAATGTGTTTTTCAAGAAGCCTGTGCGGAGATAAATGTTGGAAGCAACTTTGTGGTTGTTGAGCTGTCCATAGGACGGAGAGAAAGATATGGGCTAATGCAATTTTTTTAGCAATGGGTGCTGTTATTCAAATTGGTAATGCAACTTTGGAAGATGCAACTTTACCAATTAAACATTAAAATTAAAGTCAAAAGCAACGGGTGAAATATTAATGTGGAGAAGAATAAACGTGTTGTAATAAATAATTGAAGAATACGATATTAAAGTTGATGTATATCTTGTTCCTTTTAAAGATAACTTAGCAGATGCATTAACTTGAGTTTGCAGTTTAAATGGTCCAAAAAAGTTGCAAAATGTGTAAGTAGATAGATTTCGCACCATTTCCGAGGATGAAATGTTCGCAAACAAACATATAATTAATTGTGGACTTAAAAAATGCATTGTCACGACAAATTCCAATTTCATAAGGAAGTGTTGTCATAGTTCAAACTCCCCTTTATTTTTGTAGTATTAGTTATTCAATTGGAGTTTTTATTGATTTATCCAAAGCTTTCTACACAGTAAATCATGAGATAATTTTAAAAAACCTAGAAAACTATGGTGTTTAAAAAAAATTTACTTTGGTCTAAATCATATCTAATTAACAGCAATACGCAGTTTAACTTGTAGGTTACCCCTGGATTCTATTTTAGCATCATTATTATTTTTACTTTTTATAAATGACTTATAGTTATCTAAATAAAGTAAAATTTAGTTAATTTAAATTTAATATAAAAGTAGATTTAGCATCAAAAATATTAAATACCAATGACAAATATTATTTGTAGATGACACTATTTTGCTTTATGTTCACTATGATATTATTCCTCACTTTAAATAAGAATTAAATAAGATCAACGAGTGGTTTCTAAGTAACCAACTTTCATTAAATGTAGATAAAACAAAGTTTATCTTATTCCATAAACCTAGTAAAGCCGATAATATTCCTCTCAATTTTCCAGTCTTTTAATCAATAAAATAATGATTAAAAGGGAATTGACTATAGACTATATTGGAGTGCTTTTAGATAAAAATCTCAAAAAATATTTCCACGTTGTATCAAACAAAATCATTTCTTAACAATGAATATTTAAAAAATATACTTTTTTTGTTTATACACAGACTTTTTTACTTTAACCTTGCCTGGGGTAGCACTTTTTACAAAAAATTAAAAAAAATAATAGTAAAAACAAAACATGCCTTCAGGATTATATTTGGACAAACAGGAATGCACATTGCAAACCTCTCTTACGTCAGCTTGGAGCTTTGAAAAATTATAAGATATAAATAAAAGATATAATAAATATTATATTCATCAAGTAATGTTATATTATAATATTATTTATGCATTATGGCAAAATGCTCTCTTATTTCCACTACCATTTCAATCTTACTTTAATGAAATCTCTCATTAATATCCTACTAAATTTTCAGTGAACAACTTTGTCATTCCCAAAAACCATATTAAATTAAGCTCGTACCAAATTCAATATTAGGGACCTTTTGTTTAGAACAATTTTAATTATATTTGTAATGAAAAACAAGACTTTGTTTTAAACTGCACTTCAGAAAATCGATTCAAAACGGCAGAGAGACTGATTCAAAACGGCATTACTAAACATGGACTTCGATATACAAGATTTCAAATATCTTTTTAACAATTTAAAATGTTTTGAATTAAATAAATCATTTAAAATTATTAATTTTTCTTTAGCTTTTATTACTAATTGTTTTTTTTTTGTTTTATGATTTTGTAATCAGCAATTAATACTTATTTATACTGCATTATTTTCAATAAAACTTAACGCAACTTTTTGTGATTTATAACTTTCATGATTATCTCACTTTTGTCTTATTTTATTTTTTTAATTATTCCTCTGGAACATTGTGAGCAAAAATTTATTTTTTTGCTGAAGTTTTTTATGTCCTTATACTGATTTACGTATCACTTATTAGTTACGTAAACTTTTATGTAACGGGGGTCGGTGATAAGTCAAATTTGTCTTCTTCTTGCTCCAGCCAGGATTTACTATTACTGTAATATCTTCTTTGTAATTCTTAACAAACTGCAAAACAAATAATGAATATAAAAAAAGCGGTATATTGGTACAATAATGACAAAAACGGTGTCCAGTAATGAAATATATAGTTTTCAAACTGCTACTGAATTTGCCTAATTAGTCAAATACAAAATGTTTTTTAAATGCCCCCAATGCTACACTAACAAAAGTAAAATAAGGGTACAATGATCCCTCATGCTAGGCAAGTTCTGTAACATTAGGGAGCATTGTCCCTCATGTTACAGAGTTTTTGTAACATGAGGGACAATTAAAAAGATAAGGTAACATGAGGGGCAAAATGTAACATGAGGGTTCAAAACGTAACGCAAGGGAGCATTGAAAGGTAGCATGGGGGATATCACTACTACTACTACTACTACTACTACTACTACTACTACTACTACTACTACTACTACTACTACTACTACCACTACTATTAAAACTGTAAAGTTCGGCAATAATATATATATATACATATATATATATATATATTTATATATATATAAATATATATATATATATATATATATATATATATATATATATATATATATATATATGTTTAACGAGAAAAAAAACATAAATATAAAATAAGCAAAATATTTAAAATAACTTCCATGCCTAAGGTTTAAAGCTTATTACTAACTTTGACTCTAAAATAGTTTATTAAAAAAGTAAATGTTTCGTTTTATCCTAATATTCAAGTATCACTTATATATATGTTTAAGATTAATAAAATAAGTTTTTTTTCAAAATACTTTATATTTCAAAACTGAAAGTTTCTGTTACTTAAATCACCTGATGAAGCATAGTGCAGCTTTTATCAATGATTTCTAATGTTATTTTAACAGCCAAAACTTTAAAAGTATGAATCAAAATTGCTTTACTCAATAAAAATTTTCTTGTATATTAGGATCTTAATGCATTTAATAATTAGAAAAGGCTATCAACAGATATAGCAGGTTAGAAAACAGTTTGTAGTTTTTTGTTGAACTACATTAGCCTAACAAGTAGAATGGCTAACAAATAAAATGTAGAGTTTTGCATGTTCTTATACCTGCAAAATCTTTGTTTAACTCTCAAATTTATGCATAGAATTAAATCATTGAACAATGGTGTTTTAATGCAAGATAAATTTGATAGTGGTAAATTAGAAAAACAGTTTGCCAATTTTAATAAATGCTGAAAAGTGCAATATGATTTTTTATAGAAAAGAATATCGCAAGAGCAACTTTAAATAAGGTATTAATATTGGAGTTACACAAGTTATTACTTAGATGAAGAAATAGATATTGAAAGTTTGTTAATTCCTAATAGCAAATGGAAAGATCACATATCCAGTATGTATGTTAAATGTTCCTTTCAAGTATGCAGCGGGACTAATTATACTTTTTGCATATAGTTGTTTTACGAGGCTGATGACACCAAAGTATTTTGTCAAAGAATTACAGCAGTAATAGTAATAAAAAATAAAATTTATTCAAGTCAAATTACTAATTCTCTTTTTTATTTAAAAAGGTTGGCTAGACATGGTTTTTAAATAAAAAAAAAGGAGTTTAAACCAAAAAACTGATTGTTTTTTGTTTGTTTTTTTAAAAAATCCATAATTTTTGGTTTTAAAACAAAAAAATGTATTTTATGCAACCCTGCCCTATTGAAGTCAAGTTATAGTTTTCTCTCATGGTTATAGCACATTTTTTGTAAAATAAATATTCTCTGTAATTAATAAATGTTTCCACTTATGTTGAACCTATAACTTCTGCTTAAAGCAAGGAAATAAATAAATGATGCAATCACTCTCCTATTTAGAGTTTAATTTATCTTGTAAGACATCCAATATGACAATCTTGATTTACCTACACTTACTTTTTAATCATTATTTCATTAAATTTCTATTAGCAATATTGTAGAAATAAACCAATAAATAACTAAACTTGGTCACACTTCCAAAAAAATGTTTGCTTTTTTTTGGTTTGTTGTTTTTATTCTTTTGATGCTAGTAAAAATGGTGTGTTAGAGGCTGGTTAAATTCATTGTAATTGTTACCTCTAGCTCTAAACTGGAAACTGTAAAAAATTTTAAATTCAACAAGTTGTTATCCTTTATAAAAATAACTTTTTAAAAAATAAAATATAAAAGTTTCATTACAGTGTCTTATTTTTATCAAAGTTAAATCATTGTGATAAATTCTTTTATAATTTATAAAATTTTAACTAATTTTATATCAGTTAGTTATGGATACTACCTTACCTCAAATTTTATATTTTGTGTTTGATGTTTGCATTCTTTAAAACATGTTGTAAATGAGTTTATCACCTTTTGCCTTATCTAAGTCTTTTAACATAGGAACTAGTTTGATTCTGTGTTTTCAGTTTATTATTGTAACTATAGTAACTGGTGTTATTACCTAACTATTGATTTAGTAGGCTAAATGCAGGCACCCTTCAACGTTTAATAAATTATAAGGTATTGTTTTTTTTATATATATTTGATTTATTTCATTTTATTTGATATGATTTTTATGCATCTTTATTTATTCATCCTTGATGTAAACATTTAAATTAATATATTTAGCTAAAGAATTCATATTATATAAACTTTCAAATTTAATTTTTGATATAGAAACGTGTTGCCCAATTTTCAATCAATATTTGGTATAAACCAATTGAAACACGTGTTGCATGTTTCAATTGGTTTATACCAAATAGTTTTAATCAATGGTGCAAACCAATCAAAAAACATCAATTTTTACCAAACAATTTTTTTGGAACCCTGACTAGAAAGTTTACTAAGGCCTATGATTTAAAATTTAGAATGTTATTTACACTTAATATCAACCTTCTTTTATAGACATTACTTCTTTTATAGACATTACTTCTTTTATAGACATTACTTCTTTTATAGACATTATTATTATATATTTAAAAAGTACTAAACGACATTTAATAAAGCTATATTTAGTTAAGGTAAAACACAAGTACTCTACAGAAATGTATTTTCATGTTCTTAGTGTCAATATATTTTCAAAGCAATTTTGAAAAAGTACTATGTTGGTTTCCTTAATTATTTACTCATAGTTTTGCCGAGTCTATGGCTACAAAATTAATGTGAAATAAAACTGTTTTATTTTTTTTATTTATTCAATTTAAATATACTTATGGGCTGTTAAAAAGTTTAATTTTATTACCTACATAAATGTTTCCGCCTGTAAAATATTTCCTAACAAAAAAAGGTTTATAGACCAACACTGTATAAATTTTATGATAGTTATGGTGTTAATCTGTATAGGTTATGTAAATATACTCATTTGGCTTACAGAAAAACTTTACTTTTTATTTTTCGTTTACCTACAACTGTAGCTTAATTACTTTGCGCTGAGCGGTCAAACCTAAAAATTGAGAAATTGCTCAAATGTTAATGAAGATTTTCGTGCCAAAACTGTCACAATTAGAAAAGCTTTAGAGGATGAGATAAAGGTTGAACGAGCAGCCAGAAAATATTAATGCATCTCTTACTTTAAGCTGATCATTTGGTATTGGGCTGCTAACAAAAAAAAAGTCATATCAAAAGTCATAACAAAAATCATCTACCTAAAATATTTAAATACACGACATTTCTATTTTGCTTTTTGTTAATATCATTCTTTTATTAATTATTTAAAAATTTAATTTTTAAAATGGACCACAATTTTTCATTAAATATTATTGATGAGAAAAATTTAATCGTCAAAAAATTAGAAAACGAGTGCTATCTCCTAATCTACTTCATGTCTTTGTCAGATCAAAATACTTTTTTCATTATTTATGTAAACATTAGAAGTATTAACAAAAAATTTTGAAAAACTCAAATTTTTATTGCACTTTAAAATAATTTGTGTTGAAAAAACTTGGCTTAAAACCATTGGCTTAAAATTCAACTTTTGAACTTTTGAATTTTTAGTTTCCAACTTTTGAATTTGAATTTACAAATCAGTTCACCAACCATGTTGTTTATTACACTATTTTAGGTGGTTTTATTTGGGCATGTTTAGGCAGGGGTATATGCACTCCCCTCTCTTAACTCCCCCTCCCCCCACTCCCCTAATGGTTTTTCAAATAAATTATTTAAAAAAAATTAACTAAAAAAAAAAAAAAATAGTACTTAAAACTATTTTGGGGCCCCTTAATTCTGAACTCCCCCTCCTCTAATATATTTTTTAACTATAATTATATATTAATTTTCTATATTATCCATAGAAAATTTTAAACTTATCGAAGCAGTTTGTCAACCACATTTAATAAAACACGAAAAAATGTTTACTTATCTGGTGATCTTAATTTAAAATTTTTTTAATTATTCTTAAAATATAAATGTTTAATACTTTTTAGATAATCTTATCAGATATTATCTAATATATTATCTAACAGTAAATAAATCAACAAGAGTATCTTAGACCTCATCATTAATACTTGATGATATAATAAAACAAGCCCACAATGCACATTTATAAAAAAAATGAAAATGAAAAACACATTACGTGTGGTATATCCCAAGTTTAAATCTTAGGCCGATTATTTTTTTTATTGTATCTAAATGATTTATACTTAGCATCAAATATTTTAAATGTTATATAGTTTGCAGATGACCCTAACTAATTTTAATCCAACTAAGACAAAGTTTTCTTTAATATGTTTAATAAAGAACTACCAAAATTAAGCAAGTGGTTTACATGTAACAGACTTTCATTAAATGTAGAAAAATATATAGTTATTTTATTCTACAAGCATAGCAAAGGTGAAAATGTTCCATTAAATTTACAGAATCTCTTTATCAATAAAACATTTATTTAAAGGGAACAAATCGTTAATTTTCAAGATGTAATACTAAATAAAAATTTGTCATGAAAACCTCATACAAAATATGCCTAAAATAAAATCTCAAGAAATATTTCCATATTACATAAAACCTAACCGTTTCTTAGCACTGCATCTTTAAAAAAAATATACTTTTTATTTACTCACAGTTTTATTTCCTACTGAATAATGTATGGAGTAGTATGAATTATGGTAAATTTAGCTCTATAGGAAACAAAAACACCCATGCAGGATTGTATAAGGTGCAGACAAGTTTTCGTTTCAAACCTTTTTTAAGAAAAGCTTGCGCTCTAAGTGTTTATTAAATTAATATACACCAAGTTCTAAAATTCATGTTTAAAACAAAACATTGACTTTCTCCTTCTGTAGTCAAATTGCACTTTAATAAAAGCTCTTGAAAGTATCCTTCTCAATTTTCAATTAACAACTTTGTTGTTTCAAGAACTAATTTAATTCTATGCTCTTAATAAATCCAATACCGTCTACTGTTCATATGAAAACCTTTTTCAAGTTTATTGCAAAAAAAAAAATTTGCTCAAAACATCTCTTTGGAACATTATAGGAGAGAATCTAAGCGTCTTGTGTTACAAGAAGACATTGATTTAAATTACCTCATTTAAAATAAAAAGGGGAAGAAATGGCAAACATTTTGAAAGCTTTGAGTTATCACAAAACTGTCAGTAATGAAACAGTTATACTTGTATGTTTATATTATCATTATGATTCATTAACTGCATGAATTTTTAGTTTCCAAGAAAGAAATTTTGAAAAAAAAAAGTTAATACATTTCTATCTGGTTGTGTGACCGGGGCAAAATGAATTGTTCTGCAATCTTTGCCACAAATTTTACAAAATTTTACACCCAACAAACTATCAACTTCTAAGGTTACAAAAAATAAAAACGCATTGAAGTAAAATATTCCTCAAAAAGTTACACCACTATTTATTTTGCTTGATTGTAATGGAATATAATTCCATAAAAGTGCTGTAACTTTTAACAGTGTAGAAGATGTGCATAATCAATTTGTTTGATATTGAGGTAGATTGTTATATTTTGATTTGTATCGGGATTTTTTGTCGCGGTTGTTTTGTTAATATCATTTTAAGTGTAGACTTGTTTATCCATTTTGCTTAGTAGAAATTGTCAGTTTTGTTTTTTATTTAAATGTTGCAATCAAGTAACACAGATAAAATTTATGGAAACAATCTAAGAATAAATAAGCTTTTTATCTAGTTCTAATCAAGTGTCTTTCATTGTTGTCAATTTATTATAAAGTTTAATTAAATTTTCATAGAGCTGACCAAGTTACAACAACTAGTGCAAATAATGGAAAGCTTACTGTACCTAGTACCAATAATTTTTATAACCAACTGTATGACACACTTTTATAATTTAAGTCAATATATCAAAAATAATACAATTAACTAATAAATATAATAAAAACTAAATAATATAACTAGTGATGAGATGTTATCGTAGCAGCTTCATCATTTTTAAATAAGTCTAAGGATTTAAATTTGGGCATTCAACAAAAACAGTCCTTGGTACACAAATTTCACCTATTATCTGGTTTATTTGGGTTTATTTATATACTTACCTGGCTCTGCTTCGTCAAATGCAAGTTCAACTAAAACACAACTTTGCCTAATCAATTACGTCGTTTTGTTGAAATAGTTATTTCCAATAAGCAAGTTTTATTTTTAACTTCTTGTAAATATCAAAAAAGTGCCTGAAGAATAAATTATTATTTTTTATCTATTCTTATCTTATATTTCATTGATTAAGCAATATTACAATTTTTTAATATAATCATTTAAAATAAAAATAACATCATAACATCGTAAACATTATAAAAATATTTTAAATATAATTTTGAATGTATACATATATATATATATATATAAATATATATATATATATATATATATATATATATGTATATATATATATATATATATATATATATATATATATATATATATATATATATATATATATATATATATATATATATATATATATATACTGTTATAATCAGTCAGGGGCTCAAAGAAGATAAGAATGATGCATCAGGGTTAGGGTAAGGGTAAATATTTATTGTTTATTTAAAGCAAATGAATGTACCATTTTTTGAAAAAAATGGTACATTCATGAAATTGGTTCTAATATCAATTACTTCAGAAATTTTGCTTAACAGTATTAACAATTCAAATTATTTATTTGCTTTTGAATAGCCTTTTTCAAAAAATATATAATAATATTTAAAAAAAGCCAATAGAGAATAAAACAAAATGTATATATGATGGATTATTCATTTAGTTATTGCTAAACAATTTTTCAGCGGGGCAAACACTACTTTAATGGATTTGCATTGGATATCTATGGGCATTTTAAACGACTATTTGTGGTTTGACAAATCAGTTACTTAGTGGACTATTTATGGCAGACGCTAAAAGTGGCTGATTATGACTAGCCAGTGTATCACATTTTAGGAATTATTAACTGGCAACTTAAAGTAGATGCCACTAATTGTCCTAAAAGTAACCATTGAGCAAAATTCAAATGCATATATAGATCCACTGCAAAAATGTTTGCTGGAGTTATATTTAAAATAAGTTAACATTCTATATGATAAGTAATTTAAAATGTTTTATGATGTCAAACAAACTATTAGACTCGGGCTCTACGATCTTTTTAGTTATTGCAAGGCCTGTTTTTTTATGACTATTAAACTTGGTTAGTTTGTAAATTGTTGCTGATAAATCTCCTAAACTTACAATATTTTAAAAATACTATGATGTATATTATTTGATTACTTTTCGAATTTGGTTTTGTTTTAAAGTATAGATGGATGAAGTCTTACAAAATCAAATATTTCAAGTTAAGTTGTCTGAACTACTTGTTCAAGAATGGTTGAAGATTGGTATTTTTTTAAATGTAGAAGAGCGTAGTTTAGAAGCAATTAAAGCCGATTATGTGAATTTTCCAAAACAAGAAGACAAAGCGCGTGAAATGATAAAAAAATGGTTCAGTATTAATCCAAATCCGACATTTGAAAAGTTAAGAAATGCCATTAAAAACATCCCAAACTACAATTTATTAAAGGAGGTGGAGGATCTTGCAAGTACACATTTTTATTTGTTATTATTTGTATTATATAAATTTTCCGGATTTTTGTTTGTCTCTCTCATTATATGTTTATTTTTTTGCTATTATTTTAATCTCCTCATTAAATTCTCTGATTTCAGTAAAATTTGATCATGATAATGATAATGTTGTTTTATTTTTCTAAACATTTGATAATTTTAAATTTTTGTAAAATGACTATTAAGTTGAAAATCTATTTCATTAATTTTTATTAGATAAGTTTTTAAACAAGCCTTTAAATTCACCAAGTAACACTAGTGAAAGAAATTCTCCATCAAACAGTGGTAAATATATAATATTTATTATAATAACATGTTGATGATGTGGAGGTATTTTTTGGTTAATAATTTAACTTCCTTATTAATTTCTCTGCTTACAGAAAATTTTAATGATGATGATGATTAAGATGATGATGATGATGATGATGATGATGATGATGATGATGATAATGATGATGATGATGATAATGATGATGATGATGATGATGATGATGATGATGATGATGATGATGATGATGATGATGATGATGATGATGATGATGATGATGATGATGATGATGATGATGATGATGATGATGATGATGATGATGATGATGATAATGATGATGATAATAATGTTGATGACAATGATGATGATGATGATGATGATGATGATGATGATGATGATGATGATGATGATGATGATGATGATGATGATGATGATGATGATGATGATGATGCTGATGATGATGATGATGATTACAGAAATAAAATTTCTTTAAAGTTTAATCATAAATTTCAGGATAAATATAAAAGACAAAATCTTAAATAAACTAATCTCACAAAAAAAAAAATTAATTATTATAGTTGTTGATGACGATAATGATGATTATGATGTTAATTTTTTAATAAATTATTTCATCTTAATAATTTTTTTATATTTTGAGTTTTTGAATAGTGTTATATCAATTGAAAATATGCTTCTGTTTGTTTAGGCAGGTCAGTTTTCCACTATGCCTTAAGTATTACCAGCAATTCCTTTAAAAATTCTTAATTAAATAGTGGTAAATAAAGAAACCAAATGATGAAAATAATAATGATAAGAATTATCATGAATATGTTGAAAACATGATCAAAATGATGACGATTGCGATGATCATGATGATTACGTTGATTCTCATGTTAGTTTAAATATTTAATGTAAAACTAAATAATGAAACATTTGGATGTCGTTACGTTTGAATATAAGTTCAAAAATTGAACCTGTAATAAAGCTTATCTAAATTTTAACTCATCTTATTTGAAGCTATCAAGTTTTTTGTCAAATAATCCAGTTTTAAGATTAATAATTTAACTTCCTCATCAAATTCCCTGCTTACAGAAAATTTTGATGATGATGATTAAGATGATGATGATGACAATGATGATGATGATGATAATAGTGATTACAGAAAACTATTCATTAGAGTTTAATCATAAATTTTAGTATAAATATAAAAGACAAAATTTTAAACAAACTAATCTCAAAAAAAAAATAATTAATTATTATAGTTGTTGATGAGGATGGTGATGATTATGAAGTTGATTTTTTAATAAATTATTTTATTTTAATATTATTTTTATATTTTGAATTTTTGAATAGTGTCATTCCAATTAAAAATATACTTCCGTTTGTTTAAGCAGGTGAATTTTCCACTATGCCTTCAGTATTATCAGCAATTTCTTTGAAAACGATAATTCTTAATTAAATAGTGGTAAATAAAGAAACCTAACGATGAAAATAATAATGATAAGAATTATCATGAAAATGTTGAAAAATATGCTCAAAATGATAATGATTGCAATGATCATGATGATTACGTTGATTATCTTGTTAGTTTAAATATTTAATGTAAAACTAAATAATAAAACATTTGGGTGTAGCTACAATTAAATAAAAGTTCAAAATTAAACTTTCACTTACTAGATTATATAGAAAAATTTATTAAA
This sequence comes from Hydra vulgaris, assembly GCF_038396675.1. NCBI lineage: Eukaryota > Metazoa > Cnidaria > Hydrozoa > Anthoathecata > Hydridae > Hydra > Hydra vulgaris. The sequence continues at coordinate 9,230,522 of NC_088920.1, forward strand.
AACATATTGTGGCATTGGTAATCTTTAATAGAAATCAATTTATTTTATTTGGAAAAGCCTACTACACCATTGTAATAAGAAACTCTTTCCTGTCAATCATGGACTGATGCAAAAGACGAAAATGGTGCGAAGAGTGTTTGCATTGGGCAGTTGAAGATTGCGTAAAAGTGATATGGAGTGATAAGTCTAATATTCAGGTTGTGAACTGCAAAAGAAGAATATACATTAAAAGATTTGGAACAGAAAAATATTGCAAGCGCTGTTGACAAGCAAGACAACAAGGCGGTGGAGGCTCAGTTGGCATATAGGGATGTTTTTCCTACAAAGGCCTTGGTTTTTGCGAGCTGTGTAATAGCCGTATCAACCAATATACCTACAAAAACACGCTTAAAACACACTTGATTCTATTGACAAGGGAATTTTATGGCAGAAGCAAGCAACACATCTTCCAGCAAGATGGGGCTCCAGAACACACAGCACATGTTATAACAAACTGGTTTATTACAAAGAAGATCAATTTGTTGCATTGGTGCCCTAGATCTCCAGATATCAACCCAATAGAAAATATTTGGTAACCATAACCATTTGGTAACAATAACCAAATATTTTCTATTGGGTTATTAGGATTGATATCTGGTAACCATCAAATTAAATTAACTGGAAATTGAAAGTGACTTCTAAACGAGTACTATTTCAAAGTGCCACATAAGATGTGCATGATTTTGGTCAACTAAATGCAGAGACAAGTTCTTTTTCGCTATTAAGCCAAAGGAGGACACCAAAATATTAAATTTGTATTTTTTTAAATGTTTTTTGTGTTCTAAACCTTAACTAGATTAAACTTTTATGCAACTCATTATATGATTAAATAGTTATTTATTTAATTTTATTGAATTATTTTTTTAACTGTCTTATCTTATCAACCTTAGTTGGATGGCTTATGGTTTGTTCTTTTTAAATATTTTAAAAATAAAAAAGATTAATTATATGTATTTTCCTGACTTTTTTTATTTTAAAAACCCGTGAAAAATTTTTTTATTTTAAAAACCCGTCAAAAAATAACAAAAAACATAAGAAAGATGTATTATGATTTTACCAAATTATTTTAATTGATATAACTTAAACCTTTTTCATCATTATGATGTCATCAAACATACAGTAATATACATGTTGTTAAGTTGTTAAATCCAGTTAACATGGGCCTCTTAAAACTTACATAATAATTTAATATACATAAGTTATTAATTAATTGAAAATAATGTATACTTTTTTTGCAACAATATCCCCTTATAATTTTTAATACTTTGTATCACAGTTAAGCAATAAAATAAGGTTACTCGATAATGTTTCTAGGCGTACTATTTGACAAAAACATAACTTGGACAGATCATATACATAATCTTAAAAATAGAAGCTCAAATATTATTAGCCTACTATATAAATCCAGGCATTTTTTAAATTCAACTTTTTTAAAATTGCTATTTGAATTACGCAAACATAGTTTGGTGTAGCATAACTCAAATCAAAATTTAAAAACTCTTTCATAAAGAAAAAGATGCAGTTAGGGTATTATCTAATGTAGGCCAATTTACACAATTTAAAGAACTATTTGTAAAGCTTAAAATATAGAGATTTTAAAACTCATAAAACTTTTAATAAATTTAAAGCAAAATTTTTATGCAATAATTTTGCTTTGAATTCTATGAATAAAATGTATTTATATATCTGTATTTATATATATGTATATTATGCTTGTGTATTTTACAAATAGAGTGCTCAATGTTCTTAAAAAACAGAGCAATAATAAATTAGTAAAAAACACTTATCTAACTTTTTTCTTCAACTTGAACTTTCACATTTGTTGGATCATCAGAAAGAGTTACTAAATCTCAAAAAAAATTAAATAAATAAAAAAAAATATTTTTTTGAGATTTAGTAACTCTTCCTTATAATCCAGCAACGGTGAAAGTTTAAGTTGAAGAAAAAAGTTAGATAAGTGTTTTTTACTAATTCATATATATATATATATATATATAAATAAATTACTTTCTACAGCTTTCGTCCATCTTTGCGCCAATTGCTCAATTCCGTGACAATACCATTCCGCCGGTTTGGAGGCGAAAAACTCTCTACACCCATTTTCGACCTCCTCCAAAGAATCAAAGGTCCTACCGCGAAGAAAGTGAGCCATCGAACGGAACAGGTGGTAGTCGGATGGCGCAAGGTCCGGACTGTATGCAGGATAAGGAAGAACTTCAATTCCAGGCAACTCCGAAATTTTTTCCTTGGTGCGAACGGCGGTGTGTGCTGGAGCGTTGTCGTGTAGCAGGAGCGCGCGCTTTCGATTGACCAAGGCAGGATAATGAGCCAAGAGAGCGGCGTAAACACGATCCAGTTGTTCAGTGTAGAGTGCGGCGTTCACTGCAAGACCATTTGGAACAAGCTCAAAGTGAATTATCCCCTCGAAATTCCACCAAACACACAACATGACCTTGTGAACGAACCGATCCTGTTTGGCGACTTGTAGAGCGGGTTGGCCAGGCTGGATCCAAACGTTCGTCTTATTGGCGTTACGGAAGAAGACCAACTTTTCATCTCCAGTAACAACTCGACGTCAGAAACGAAGGTCCTTGGGGTTTTCGAGCAGATGGGTGCAGGTGTCTACGCGTCGTTTTTGCTGCGCAAGCATCAATTCGTGAGGAACTTCTTGGCAGCGCCTATTGACGAATCCGATTTGATGGAGGTGGCGATCGATGGTGGACTTGGAAGGGCCGAGCTCTGCCGACAATCTGCGGGTGCTAGTTTGTGGTTGCTGCTCCACTAGCTCGCGCAGCGCCTCATTGTTTACTGTCGATGGACGGCCTGACCTGGGTAGATCTGCAAGGCTGGTTTCGCCGTTGTTAAAGCGCTTAAACCATTTGGCCGCTGCGGATTTCTTAACCATTCCCTAGCCTTCCACATTGCAAATTTCAGCTGCTGCATCTCTTGAACTCAGTCCTTTTTTCCAATAGTGACGCAAAAGTACGGGAATCTCATATTTTTCGTCCGTCATTTTAGAACTAAAAAGACACATTTTTAAATCATAATTACAAAAAGAAATTAAAGAGGAATAAAAATACTACAAAATATTATCAATCATTAATTGATTTGTGTCAAACGTCATAAAAAAAATTATGTTTGAAAATATTAGCTTCAAGTGCCCGCGAACTTATGGGACAACCTAGTATATATATATATATATATATATATATATATATATATATATATATATATATATATATATATATATATATATATATATATGTATGTATACATAACATTTATATATATATATACATGTATATATATATATATATATATGTATATATATATGTAGCATATAAATATATATATGTATACACGTATATATATAAATATATATATATATATGTATATATATATGTAACATATAAATATATATATGTATACATGTTTATATATAAATATATATATATATGTATATATATATGTAACATATAAGTATATATATGTATAAACATATATATATAAATATATATATATGTATATATATATGTAACATATATATATATATATATATATACATGTATGTATATAAATCTATATATAGGTATATATATATATATATATATATATATATATATAGATGTATATATATATTTAAAATATATATATATATATATATATATATATATATATATATATATTAATTATTTACCTGTCAGATCAGGTTATCCTGCTACTGGTAACATGTAACCCAGTACAACCTGCTTTATGTCCTGCTGCCTTGTAGGATACGCCTTTTTAGGCAAAGGCTAGGAGATGCCAACTCCGATTTAAAACACCCCCTGCCTTGGGGCTCTTGGTTGAGTAAAGGCTAGAGATGGTGTCTCGATAAAAATACTCATCTCTGGCAGATGTTAAATGCACCCAGCTACTGTCTTGTAGAAGGCCTCCTAGGCATAGACTTAAGGGGTAAACAGATTCTATCTGTTGACCAGCCTTGCACCCCTTCTTCATCTATTAGGCTAGCGCAGATGTATTTTAATACATTGTTTCCAGTTTTTGATTTTGAATGCTGGATCTTCTTGACTCAATGCATGGGTTTTGCTTGTGTCTCTGTTTTTATGACTAGGCAACTCATTCTATTATCTCCTAATGAGGGTACAGCTCTAAAACTCAGTTTTATGGTTCTGAGGCCGGCTGGTAGTCAGGTTTCCCGAACTCTGTGGTAGCTCTCAGAGAGGCTGATTCCATCAACAGCTGAAAAATATCAAAGTATTTAACAGTGCCTTGTTGCGCATGGATGGTGTCCCTGTTTGTACTTATGGTGTGCATTGCGGAGGACACATTTGGAGCCCTTTGTTACGGCTAAGGGTTTATTAGTAGTAATGAGGTAATTGCTTGGGCTATTAAGCAGTGTTCTGAGTACTATCTATGCTTTGAGTCAAGTTCTTCAATCTAATTTAAAAAATGAATAAAGTAACAAAAACTACTAAACACAAAAAACCATCATCATCACCAAGTTCTCTAAACCTATCATTCACTAATATTCGTGGTCTTTGAAGTAACTGTTCTTCTGTTGAGTCTTATCTCTTGCAAAGTTCACCAGACCTACTTGCTCTTTGTGAGACTAATTTGAGTTCGGCTGTCTCATTTTGTGATCTTAGTGTTGATGGTTATCTTCCTCTAATTTGTAAAGACTCCAATAGTCACATGCTTGGCCTGGGCATTTACATTCGTAAGATTTCACCCATTTGTCGTGAAACTAGGTTTAAATCCACAGACTATTCTTTCATGTGCTTTCGTTTAGCACCACTTCACTCTATTGCCTTTCTCCTTCATCTCAAGACTGCACACTTTTTGACGTTATTTCTGATCATATTGACCAAGCCCTCTCTCTTTATCCATCAGCTAACATAGTTGTTGTTGGTGACTTTAATGCTCACCACTCTGAATGGCTTGGCTCTAGTGTCAGTGATTCGGCAGGCATTAAGGCCAACAACTTTTGCCTTTCTCAATCCCTAACTCAAATAGTCAACTTTCCAACCCGCTTTCCAGACAACCCGAATCATTTACCTTCTCTACTTGACTTATGTCTTGTTTCTGATCCTAGTCAGTCCTCAGTTTCTCCACATTCACCCTTAGGTTCTTCTGATCACAGTTTGATCTCTCTAAAACTAATATCTCATTCTTCTTCATCACCGGAATTCCCCTATTATCGAACCTCTTACAAGTAAAGTACAGTACAGTAAAGCTGACTGGGATTCTTTCCATGATTTTCTTCGTGATGGCCCTTGGGTAGAAATCTTTCATCTTCCTGTCGACAAATTTGCTTGTTACATAACTTTGTGGATTCAGGCTGGCATGGAATCTTTTATTCCCTCTCGACGATTCCAGGTCAAGCCTCACTCTCCTCCATGGTTTTCTTCACACTGTGCTGCTGCGATTGCCAATCGAAACCGTTACTTTCATATTTATCAGCAAAACAATTCTGCAGAAAACAGAAGTCTGTTTATTACTGCTAAAAACAATTGTAAAAAGGTTTTGTCTAACGCCAAAACCCGCTATTCTCAGTTCATGAAATCTCGTATCTTATCTCAAAAATTAGGCTCTCGTGACTTCTGGAGAATCTTTAATAATATCAATAATAAGAGCAAATCTATAATTACACCTCTCTTGTATGGTTCAGACTTCGTCACCTCACCTAAAGACAAAGCCGAATTGTTTGCTAAAAACTTTTCATCAATTTCATCTCTTGATTCCACTAGTTGCGTTCTACCTGATATTGCCAACAAACAGGTTGATCAATTGCTTTACATTCATATTACTCCAGCATCTGTATCTAAAGTGATTTCCTGCCTAGACTCTTCTACAGCTTGTGGCCTGGACAACATACCTGTTATTGTCTTGCAGAAGTGTTCTCCGAAGCTTTCGTCTCTGCTCACAAAACTATTCAATAAGTGCTTATCAGAGTCTTGCTTTCCAGACTGCTGGAAAGCGGCCTCTGTTATTCCTGTCTTCAAAAATTATGGAGAGCGATCGGATTCGTCTAACTACAGTCCCATAAGTCTTCTTCCTATCATAAGCAAGGCTTTTGAATCTTTAATTAACAAACACTTAATTTCTCATCTTGATTCAAATAACTTTCTGACCATCAATATGGATTTCGATCTTCTCGTTCTACAGCTGATTTGCTAACAGTAATAACTGACAGGTTTTATCGTGCATTAGATAAAGGTGGAGGGGTTAAGGCCATCGCTCTTGATATTTCAAAAGCTTTTCATAAAGTTTGGCATGCTGGTCTTCTCCATAAGCTTTCTTCTTATGGTGTATCCGGCAACATCTTTAAGATCATTGAATCCTTCCTTTCCAATCGTAGCATAAAAGTTGTTCTCGATGGACAACACTTTTCTTCTTATTCTGTAAGTTCAGGGGTCCCTCAAGGTTCTATTCTTGGCCCTATACCCTATACTCTTTTTAATTTACATTAAAGATCTTCCAGATATTCTCACATCTAAGGTGGCATTGTTTGCGGATGATACTACCATTTATTCTTGTTGTGATAAGAAACCATCACCCTCTGATTGCTTGGAGGGGGCATTTAAGCTTGAAAAAGATCTCACTTCTGCTACAGCATGGGGCTCACAGTGGCTGGTGAACTTTAATTCAGATAAAACTCAATTTTTTTTAGCCAATCGTTATCGCAATAATTTAGATCTTCCTATATTTATGAATGGTGATGTATGAGTCACCTACTCTTCATCTTCTAGGATTAACTCTTACTTCCAATCTTTCTTGGAAACCATATATCAAATCAGTTGCAAAATTAGCATCTGCTAAGGTTGCATCTCTTTATTGAGCTTGTCACTTTCTTATTTCGGATTCTATTCTCTATCTCTTTAAATCTCAAATCCGTTCTTGTATGGAATACTGTTGCCATATCTGGGGCGGATCTTCTAATGATGCCCTTTCTCTTTTAGACAAGGTGCAAAAATGCATTGTAAACATTGTTGGACCTGCTCTCGCAGCCAACCTCCAACCATTATCACATTGTCGTAATGTTGCTTCTCTTTCCCTTTTCTACAAATACTATAATGAGCACTGCTCTAAAGAACTAGCGTCTCTTGTGCCATCTACTATAATTCATTCTTGTGTTACTCGTCATTCAATTAAGTGTCATCTTTTTTCTGTGACTGTTCCTAAGTGCTCCAAAAATGCTCATTCGTCTTTTTTTTTTCCACGAACATCAGCTCTTTGGAATTCGCTTCCTTCATCTTGCTTTCCTGATTCATATAATTTGCAATCTTTTAAGTCGTCCGTCAATCGTTATCTTGCTCTATAATCTTCATCTTTTCTCTTTCTGTAACTTCCAACTTTAATAAGTGGCTGCTTGCAGCCTTGTTGAAAGCGAAGATGTTTAAAAAAAAAAAAAAAGGTATACATGTATATATATAAATATATATATATATAATGTATATATATATATATATTTATTTTACATATACATATATATACATATACATATACATATATATACATCACATATATATATATATATATTTATTTATATTTTTATATATATATATATATATATATATATATATATATAATCATATATATATATCACATTCATATATATTGATATATATATATATATATATATTGATATATATATATTTATATATATAGCTATATGTGATATATATTTATATATATATATATATATATATTTATATATATACATATATATATATATATATATATATATATATATATATATATATATATATATATATGTATATATATATATATATATATATATGTATATATAAATATATATATATATATATTTATATATACATATATATATATATATATATATATATATATATATATATATATATATGTATGTATTTATATATATAGCTATATATACATCACATATATTTAAATATATATATATATATATATATATATATATATATGTATATAGATATATATAGATATATATATCACATATAAATATATATATATATGTAACATATATATATATATATATATATATATATATATATATATATATATAAAGATATATATATCACATATATATATATATATATATATATATGTAACATGTATATATTATATATATATATATATATATATATATATATATATATATATATAGATATATATATATATACATATATATACATGTATATATATATACATGTAAATATATATATGCATAAATATGTAACATATATATATATATATATATATATATATATATATATATATATATATATATATTATATATATATACATGTGTATATATATACATGTATATATATATGTAACATATATATATATTTATACATGTATATATATATGTAACATATATATATATATATATATATATATATATATATATATATATATATACATGTATATATATATGTAACATATATATATATTTATACATGTATATATATATGTAACATATATATATATATATATATATATACATATATATATATATATATTCATAAAATATATATATATATATATATATATATATATATATATATATATATATATATATTATATATATATATATATATATATATTAGGGTGGGGCATAAAACACCAAAGTCATTAAAAAAAAACCATAATAATTTTTCTGGTATATTTTGATATGTGTGTTAAAAAAAGTAATTTTTTTTTTTATGGCTACCTCTATGGTTGGTCCCAGCAGTCCGAAAATTAGAAAATTTATAATTTTGTTTATTATAAGGGGGCCAGGGTTAATTACAAATATTTTAAAGATATCTTAAGGGTTATTTTTGTAGCCTGTTATATCTCTTTTTAGATTATGTTTTGTTTTATTGCAAAAGATAATGGAAATGGTCAGCCCTATCTATTTAAATACATGATGTTTATATTTGGGAGGTAGGGGGAAAGGGTTAAATTAAATTAATCGGTACTTATTAAAATGTTTATCTTAGTGTAAATAAAAATAATGCAAACAAGCAATAGTTTTGGAAAAATATCTCATCGTGAAGTTTTTCTTGTTGGAACAAGAATTGGAACAATACCTAATACACAATTGCCAACTAAAAAAACTGTATTGCAATATAACCATTACAGAGAACTTATGCTAAGAGCTGATTTTCCAAACATTTCCTCAGTTAATATAACTTCATGTCCTCTTGGTGATTTCTTTACTGCACAATGTGCTGAAATAGGCGGTTGTCTCCAAAAATTTTTACCATGCGTTGTTTATGAGGTGAAGAAAATATGGCAAAAAGCAGGAATTCCTTTTATTAATACTAACAAGCATATCAGGTTTTTATAAATTTAAAATTTTTAGTTTAATCCAATTTCGAATTTTTGTTATATATGTAGCAATTATAAAGTCATACAATTTTATATATTTATAATAAATTACATTATTTAATGCATTCTTCTACATTTGTTTTAGAGACGAGATTGTTGACTTAGAAAAGAAGAGAAAAGATTTAAACAAACACAGGAACCGTTTAAGTACAAATTTAGTTTTAAAAAGAGAACAGTTTTCAAGAATGCTGAGGAGGTATTTGATGTAAGTCGAAAGAATTGTGAAGGTATTATGAAAGATAAAACTAAAGATATAAAAACTAGAAGAGAACATGCATATTTTCTTAAAGACCAGAGAGGAGCGCTTGTTCAGAAAATGTTGGGTAAAGATAAAATTTCACAAAAATTTGTAAAAAACAAAACAAAAAGAGAAATGAAAATAAGAAATCAAAGAACAAAAGAGTCCGTAAGAAAACAGAAAGAGTTAGTTACTGAGAAATATGAAAACACAACAAAAATTTTTAATACTTTAGATGATAACCAAGATGAAGAGTATCTACAGCCTTCTAGAAAAATTAGAAAATCTAATTTTGTTCGTCTTATCGTTCCAAAAAATATAGGAAAAGATTTAGCTCCAACGGCATCACGATATGGAATAAGTTCGACTGCACTGAGTGCAACTCTTGCTTCTCTTATAAATAATAGTTCTGGAATGACAGATGATTTTTCTATTTTTAAACTAAGTATTTTGAGGCAGAAAAAATTAAGTATAAGAAAAACTGCCTGTAATATTAAAGACAACTTTATTACATTGGCTAAGGGTAAAAGTCTTACTGTGCATTTTGACTCAAAAATTATGTTAGAAATGAAAGAACTTGGTAAAGAAAAAGTTGAAAGAGTAGCTGTACTAATCAGTTCACCAGATCTCTCAGAATCCCAACTTTTGTGTATTTTAATTGTGAAAGATGGCACTGCTGAGTCTCTTGGGAAAGCAATCAAAAAAACTTTGCAAGACTGAAAGCTATTTGACTATGTTGATTGTCTTTCCTTTGACACAACAGTTACAAATACTGGTAGGCTAAAAGGAGTCTGTACTCTTATTGAGCAGTGGAGAGGAAAAGCTTTAATTTGGATGGCTTGTCGTCATCACATTTATGAATTACATAATAAGGTAAATATTGAAAAAATCATATAGTATTTTTATATTTATTTGTATATTTAATTATTAATATTTCTTGATGAATTAAATGCTTTATTAATAAAATTCATTTAAATGATTTTGAATAAATATATTTTAGCACTTTTCAAATGTTCTTACTGGTGGTAAAACAAGTGGACCAAAGACTGAGTTATTTGATAGGCTGAAGGGTAATTGGAAATCAATTCTTGAAAAGAAGATAAATTATGATAACCTAAAAAGATTTGACTCAAAAAAAAAAAAAATTTTTAATTTTTAATTTTAAAGTTTTTTGAAATTTAGGCTTCTGAATCATTAAAATTCCTTCAAAATTGCTTAGATAATGATATATTTCCAAGAAATGACTACCAGTATTTTATACAATTAGCAGTTCTTTGGTTAGGTGGCAAAGTAACAAAATTTCAATTTAGATTTCCAATGGCTTCGCATCATCATCAGAAGCCGTACTGACATCACTTGAAAAGCACAATTGGTATTTAAATGAAAGATTTGTGGTTATGTGTCTTGCTGATAAATGTTTACCTGTAGATCAGCTACAAAAATTAGCTCTTAAATTAGCTCAAACAGCGAAGCCCACCAGTTATAAGATGGGGAAACTGAATTCCGAAATTTTTACTGACAATGAAAAAAAAATAACTAAAAATATTGAAGATTTTATTGGTCCTGAAAGCTGGTTTTTATTTGATTTATTAAAAATGACATTACATGAGACAGAATGGCTTAAAATCAGTTTATCAGACTGGGACAAAATTTTCGTGTTACATTAGATTTAAAAATGATGTCACTGGTCTTTCTCTCAAGAAACTGACATCAAAATGCAAGTCGATAATTACTTATTTTTCTCCAAACATACCTCTATACAAGTTAGTAAAGTAATGTGAATGGTATTTCTAATAAAAAGATCTTTCTCTAATCTAATTTTATTTTGTTTTATAAGACTATTTTCAGCATTAGTTTGACCATATTTAGAATGTTTTGGATCTGTTTATAACCCATGTTTACTTTAAAACCAACGACAAATTGAAAATAAACTCACAAGTGCTTTAAAATTAGTTTATGGATTACATAATCTTTATTATCACTAAAGACTAATATAAATTAATATGAGGTACAGAATAATCAGCAGAGATTTTTAAAGCAGGTGATGCAACCAATGTTCATAATTATCTCCCAATTTCTGTTTTGTCTGTTTTTTCTAAAGTTTGAGAGAATTTTATATAACGTAATTTTTAATCACCTTTCTTAAAATAATATACTTTGTTAATCAATACAGATTTAAAAAAAATAACTCAACAGAACATGCAATAATCCAAATTATTCACAATATTTCTTAATTTTTTGAAAATTCTCCATTCACATTGGGAGTTTTCATAGATTTATCAAAAGCTTTTGACACAATTGATCATAAATTTCTTCTAAAAAAACTCGAATGTTATAGAATTAAAGGTGATGTGTTACTGTTACTTAAAATCTATTTAAGCAAACGTAAGCAGTATGTTTATAGTAATTTAACTGACCCATTCAATCTATTAAATATAACCTGTAGTGTTCCCCAGGGTTCTATACTTGGAAACCTTCCCTTTCTCATTTATATTAATGATTTACATAAAGCTTTAAACTTGATTGACATCATGTTTGCAGATGACACTAACATCTGATAGCAACATTACATCATTTTTTCAAAATATATATATCAAATTAACAAAAAATTCTGAATACTTTAAATTAAAAAATTTTTTCTTAAAAAAAGTATTGCGAGTAACCATAACTTTTTCTTGACAAACTTCTAATAAAAAGAGAAATTAATACAAACTTTTTGGGTATCTATATCAATGAAAACCTTAATTGGAAATATCACATAGAATTTTTGTGTAATAAAGTTTATAAAAGTATAGGAATATTGTATAAAGCTAGAAGTGTTTTAAATAAACGTAAATTAACTCAATTATATTACTCCTTTATCCATTGTCATTTAAACTATACAAATATTGCTTGGTGTAGTGCTAATAAATCCAAACTAAGGCCTCTTAGTCGTCAACAAAAGCATTGCTCGTTTTATTAGTTTTTAAGATAAATTTACTCATGTGGAGCCTCTCTTATTTAAAATGAAAATTCTTAATATATATCAGCTTAATGTTTTTATTATTCTTTGTTTTATTTACAAATGTAAAATTAACTCCAACCCAGTTTCTTTCCATAGTTTGTATACTTAAAAGAATAAAATAAATACAACTTAAGAAATGATAATTTATTTCTTAACCATTTTTCTAACTAATTTTGGAAAATCAAGCATTTTATTTCGTGGAGCTTCTCTTAGGAATAAAATAGTTTTAAAACATTTTAATTTTTCTTTAGAATTGAGTTACTCTCTATCAAAAAAAAAAAATCATTAGGAAATCATTTTGTTTATTGATGATATATATTTGTATTTTTAAACTTTGAATAATTTACTTTTTTATTTTTTATGCAGTGATGTAACTGAATATGTTTATGAATGCACTTTAATTTTTTTTTGTGCTTTACAAACTTGACTATGTATGTGTGCATTTGATTTTTATGAGGTTTTTAAATTTATTTTTAAAATGAAATACTACTATTTAAAGTTTTTCTCAGGTTCATGCTTTAGTTTTGGTTTTAACCCAACATTGAGTTTCCAATGTACCTACATCTCAATCTTCCAGTGCTATGCTAGACAATGGGATAGAAACTTTCAAAATTCACTGGAAAAGCTGCAAACTAGAATCATGGATTTACTCTATTTTCGTTCTATTTCTAAAATTCGTTGTAGATTTAACGGAGAATGTCTGGCAGCAGAGTGACAGCACTTGCTCCGTAAAAAAAGTGATTTCTTTTTTTCTTTCTTTTTTCTGTAAGAGTTAACGGAAAAAGTCTATCAAATAAAAAACAGATCTCTCTCCGTATAATTTATGGTTTCCGTATTTCGTTTTTTTCGTGCAAATTACTGAGAAAATCAAGCAGCAAAGAGACAGAATTTTCTCTGTAAAATTTACTGTTTGTATTTCATTTTTTTAGTTCAATTTAACGAAAAAACACTTTTAATTCAGAAAATAAACAGTTACTTTCTACATTTTTTAGAATTGACGCAAAAATCAAAAACAAATGAATAGAATTTATATGCTTTTATAAAAATGTAAATCGACTATTAAAAAACTACTCATTTTTAAATGATTATTAGGTATAATATAAACATTAAACACAAAATAAAAAACTCAGTATTTTTGAGTACTTTAGTCACGTACAAAACATTTAAAAAAACCTCCTTTAGTTATATAGACCATATGCATAAGGTGTTAAGTCTAAAATATATCAACATCTGTTGATGCACAACTATGAGAAGTTCAGTTTTTACTTGTTTTCCTAAATTCAAATTACTTGAATTTAAGAAAACTAGTAAAAATTGAACTTCTCATGTGTATCAAAAATGATTATTATAATAATAATTATTTAAAAATAAATATAAACAAATTATCTAATATAATAGTTGTTATTATATACATTATATAATATTTATAGTAACAAATAATATTTTATTGCGACAAATTGTAACATATTAAAATTGTTAGTATATACTATTTTATAATAGTTATAATAAATATAAACATAAAGTCTTTTGATATGATGCTTTGTCCGTTTAAACAGCGCTAGCTTGTTTACAAAACTCAAAACTTCTGGGTGAAGTCCGACAAAACTGTTTTTTATCAGTTTATTATTTAATTTTCTTTTTCAGAATTCATTTTTGCGATACAATCAAATAATAATTAGATCAGTTTTTATAGGTTATAAAAAAATGTGTATTTTTATAAATATCTTATTTCAATTGCGCTTTCCAATCAATTTTAAGCAATTTTCCCGTAGACTCAAACAGGTTTATTACAAATTTATGACGTTTTTTGTAGCCATATCTACTTTCTGATGCCTTTGTAACACTCCAACTAATCTTTCCATATTCTGACTATGACAAGGATACTTTCAGATACTTAATGCACTGTCATTAGTTTTCAAAATATCTTCATTTGAATAATCATTCAGTAAATGTGGTGAATGAACTACCTCAATGGCGTGTTTTCCAGATGAACTTCTCTTATGTTAAGAAATAATTATTTGAATAATAATAGTAAATATAAACATATTATATTATATTATAGTTGTTATTATATACATTATAAAATATTTATAATAAAAAATAATAATTCATTATTACAAATTGTAACATTATCTTATATTATTATTATTAGTTACAAACGTAAAGTCTTTTGATCTTATCCTTTGTCAAATTAAACATCGCTAGCTTGTTTACAAAACTTAAAAATCGTGGGTGAAGTCTGACAAACTGTTTTGTACTAGTTGTTTTTTTTATTATTTAATTTTCTTTTTCAGGATTCATTTATGCAATACATTTAAATAATAATTAGTTCAGGTAATATGGATTTATAAACCATCATTTACAGTAAAGAAAAAAAAGGAAAGTAATGTTGTAAATATTTTAAATTGTATGTAGACCAAGCATGTAGAGTTTACAGTTGCAGATAATCAGGGGGCAGTGATATAGAAGAAAGTGCAGGTTAGAAGTAGATAAAGTTTTTTGAAAAGAGAAACATTTTTGTGGAGTAAATCCATGACTTTACCAGGCAGCATTTCAAGGGAACTTTGAAAAAAAATATCCAGTTGTCTAGCATAGAACGAGAAGATTCAGATTTAGGTACCTATGAAATTCAAGGTTGGGTTAAAACCAATACCATAGCATGAACCTGAGAAAAAGTTTCAAAAGTAGTATTTCATTTTAAAAGTTACAATAAAAGTTAATTATAAAATCTTAATTTATATAAATACAGACAAATAATTAAATAATAATTTAACAATTATTAACATCAAGTATTTTTTTTTGCTCTCTATTCCACAGTTAACTTTGTCAAAAACCACAATTATAAGTAATTTAAATATAGATGAGATAACGATAATAATAATTAGAAGATCATTTTTAAAGAGACTACACTAAAAAAAATAAAGTCTTGCTTTTTTAATTGTATGTTATTTGAAAAAGTTGTTTATCTTATTTATATATCTTATATATATATATATATATATATATATATATATATATATATATATATATATATATATATATATATATATATATATATATATATATATATATATATATATATATATATATATATATATATATATATATAATTATAGTTAAAAACGATAAAGAAAAAACTTTTTATTATGGAACTTTAAGTTTCATGCCTAACGGCAATCATCAGCCATATATTACAAAATTAAAAATTAAACGTTAAATTACAATTAGAATTACGGTGGCGTGAGTTCTAATGGCTCCATGGAAACAAAATTTTAACGTATATGTAAATTTAGTATAACGTGAGGTAAACGTGACGTAAACCAACCAGGATCAATCTTCGGTATCAAAAGAGGAGATAAGGAACTTATTTTTGTGCCTGCACTTCGATATTATTTCGCTTCTTGTATTTATTAGGTTTTCTCCTTTATGCATCAAAATTTGGAACTTCTCGTTCAAACAAAGGTTACAAACTCTTGATGTTGGGTTGTATGGTTTGCATTTTTTAATAATCCTCCATTTGACAAAAGGTGTAAAGTTATTTTCTTTTAATTTCCATACTTCTTTAGATAGCTCTGTATCATTCTTGTACCTAACTGCATTAATAAAGTTTTTTCTTTATCGTTTTTAACTATAATTATAATTCGCTCTGTTTAGAAATTTATATATAACCAAAATAAATTTCCTAAATATTGAGCACTTTTAAACGAACAAGGGTTTTGTATTATTATAATACAACACTAAATCAAACGATATATATATATATATATATATATATATATATATATATATATATATATATATATATATATATATATATATATATATATATATTTACATACATATA
This sequence comes from Hydra vulgaris, assembly GCF_038396675.1. Taxonomy (NCBI): domain Eukaryota; kingdom Metazoa; phylum Cnidaria; class Hydrozoa; order Anthoathecata; family Hydridae; genus Hydra; species Hydra vulgaris. Next base: position 9,247,028 of record NC_088920.1, read on the forward strand.
TACACTTTTATATACTATAAAACGTAAGACTAAAAAATATGAACTTTAAAAAATTCAATGCAACAAAAAAAGATTTTTATACCACATAAATCCTATATAATATATGGAACTAATTTTCAGAAGTATCTTTAATAAATATCTCTATCTAATTATAACAGCATCCTTAATCAAAATTAAAGAGAATTTTTTTGTGAATGCACCTAATTAAAACATTTAGCGCTTTAATTCCAATGAAACTATTATAAATATATTAAAGTCTCCAACTTGATATTATATGTGTGTGTAATTTCTCCTTCTGAAAAAGAAATATGGCGCTCTGTAAAGTAGAGGCTATACTAAATTATACTAAAATATATAGTTAATGTCCGTAATTTAAAGTTACGGAACTTCTCCTTATCATAAATACGGACAAAATCAGATATAAATGATATGATTATTTCAAAAGTCATAAATGTATTGGTAAAAGACTTATTTTTTTTAAATGTTTTTCTGTAAAGGTATTGTTGTTTTACTTCAAAGTTGCCAGTTTTTAAATGACCATAGAACAATAAAAGATAATTTTCTTCTTGTTAAATTTTGAATAAATATAGCTTAGTAGTAATATATCATAAAAATATATAAAACTTGAAATTTTTATAAAGCTGACATCTGTGATTTTACCCATATGGCTTCATTTATAAAAGTTTTTTTGATTATGATAATTTTTTTTTTCAATCTGTCCTATAAATAATATCAATATTTTTAATATATATTCAACAAACATTTATATCATATAACATATCATAAAAATATATAAAACTTGAAATTTTTATAAAGCTGACATCTGTGATTTTACCCGTATGGCTTCATTTATAAAAGTTTATTTGATTATGATAATTTTTTTTTTTTTTCAATCTGTCCTATAAATAATATCAATATTTTTAATATATATATAACAAATATTTTTCGCACATTAGGAAAAGATAATGATTTTCCATTGAGTGAACAAATTATTGGCAGTGTTGGTTGTTTAATAGGAAATGATTTTGAGGTTTTTGGACGTCGTCTTGGTTTATCTGCGCATGTTGTTAAAAACATTAAAGCTAATGGAAAAACCGTGGAAGCATGTGCAGTTGATGTCATAGATAAGTGGATTGAACATAATGGGATCTTAACATGGAAACAGTTAAAGAATGAATTGTTATTATTTGAACGTAAAAATATTGTTGAATTAATTGAGAAAAAGTTTATAAATAGTGAGTAACGCAACCATTAATTTATTTTTAATTAGTAATACAGGCTAAAAAAAATATTTATATTGCAAACTATGAAATTTTTGTTTGTTTTTAATAAAGCATTTTTATTGATTTAAAATACACCTTAAAGTCATAATATATTATAATATACAATAAAGAGTATATAAATAAATATGCTATATTTAATATACCTTTAAAATACCATAGAGTCATTAGTTTTAAAATTATAAAATTATAAGAAAACGGTTTGTTATTTAGCCTGTTTTTCAAACTCAGTTCTACAAAAAAATGTTAAAGAAAAATTATAACAATAATTAAATTAAATATCTGGATTGATATTTCTTTCAAAATTTAAATTTTTTTCTTTAAATCTATAAAACATTTTCATATATTTTTATAGAACTGCATAACTGTTCTACAAAACAAATCATTGTTGTTTGCATCTTCAATTTCAATATTATTTTCTATATATTGTTCTTTTTTTATCTAATTTATCTTTATTTAAATTGAAATCTGTAATGACATTAAGCAAATTAATGTTTTTCTACCCAATCGAACCATCAGTCAACCTTGATAAATTAAATTGGTTATCTCTACTTATGCATGCTTTGAACTCTTTCTTTTTGCTGCCACGAAACTTTTCTTTTGTTGAAAAAGTGAAATTAACAAAGATGGTAATTGGCAGAGGTCAATTAAATTATCTTTCTTTGTATACTTCTTAGTAAAGATATCAAAACAAGAGGCATTAACATGTTTTTATTATAAAGCAAACAAATTAGAAGCATATCTCTCTAGTGACTGTTTATTTTCTTATGTTTTTTTGTTTTTTTTTCAATTCATTAAGCGTTTCAAGAATAGTTACATTGAATCTGTAGGTTTTATTGTATTTGATAAAAATTCTTGGATGTTGATTCTGTCTAAATCTTTCAATATATGCATTTATTAATGGTTTTTAAAAACACCTCTTAAAAGTTTTTGTGTGTATATTTCTCTTAGTTTTACTTATATCTTTACTTTTTCAACAATTAATTAATAAAATGACTTAGTATTTTGGTATTGAAAACAAAAATTTTCGTAATTATTTTGGAATCATTAAGCTAATTTAGGCATAGTTTATTCAAAAACCATACAGTTTGAAGAATTATTTGTAGATGAGGTATTTAAGAAATTCGAATCAGCACTAACTTTACTGGTAAAGCTTTGATAGCAATGTATATTTACTTTAAATACTTTAGCTAATTAGAGATTTTGTAGCTATTAAGTAGAGGCTTTGTACAATTTCATTGTGTTTTCCAACTTTCAAAGTTTGTTTTTTAGCGATAGCATCAGTTAGTTATCTCGCACCATAAGTTAAGATGATCTATGACAAAAAAGTTTTATTTAAATTTTGTTTATGGACTTTTAAATAAAAATTGAACTCATTAGGATGAAGCAAATAAAAATAATCATGGTGAAAATAAGCAGTTAAACGTTTGTCTTTTTTATGTAATGTTTACTAAAAATATTGCTGTGCCCTGTGATTAGATCGTTATTTGTTCTTGGAGCACCTTTATAACAAATTTAGTTTGTTTTTTTTATTTTTTTATTTTTTTTTTTTGCTGTGTGTTAATGTAAATATGGAAAAAAGTTAAACTTTGCCAGAAAAAATATATAAATAAATTCGTTAGAATTATTAACATGGAAACTATAAAGTATATAACTATAACATGGAAACTATAACTCCGTCTGCATATGAATTTTCTGGTGAGCGATAAAAAAATAGTTTTGGTACATATATTTTCTTTAAAATTTATTTTCATATTTATTTTCAAGTTTTATACATACTCTTGTATATAATATATAATTATATAATATAATAGTTGTATATAATATATAATAAATATACAATATTTATTTTCAAGTTTTATACATAACGAATATAAAAAAAGTTGCAAATGCATACCAAATAAATCAAAATACTATAATAAATAATATATATGTTTAATAAATTTAGAAACACAAAACAAACTAAAACTTAAAAACAAAAAATAAATTAGAAAATACAAAACAAACTAAATCTAAAATAAAATACAGCGATACATTATGTCGACATTTGTCGATAAATTTATTAAATTTGGTAAAAAAAGCTGACATGCAAGGATAATTTTATAATTTAATTATAAGGGGAATTACTTACTTTGAAACTTTAAATTATTTTTATCGACTAAGATACATTGAATTTTTCATATCTAACATCAAAGTCATAGTTAAGTAAATCTCGCTTTAATTCGGAATTAAAATTTTCCAAAGTACAGTTTAATACATGTAGTTTTTTCTCTTATAATTATGAAGAAATTTTTTTATAAATATGTAACTATTAATTTCTTAATAATATAGATAGGTAGTTATTGGTTGTAACTAAGTTACAACGAGCTGGTAAATTGAAATATTCAAAACTGTTAAAAATATTCACAAGTTTTGATAATTTTAGTTTACCAGTTGTCTAGATCATTTATGATAATGTATTTAGCAAATTTGTTTATTATTTCAATGCCTAACGATTTACAATATGTATCTTTTATGTTAAAATCGTTACGTTGAATGAAGTCAATAGAATCTCCATTAGGATTAGTTGTAATCAAGTGTTTTTACAACTAAAGTTGTGGCTTCTTTATTATCTCTACCTCTAGTCCTATGAGCTTATTAAGTTTTTGCACCTTTCAATCCGTGCGCTTCTTTATACAACTATAATAATTTTGCTTTCTTATTGATTTATTCTCGTTTCATTCATTTTTTCAACTAGTTGGTTTTCCGGTTTTTTCATCTTTATTTATTTTCAATTTTAATTAGCAGCTGATAAAAACATTAATTATTGTCTTTATACTAATTTAAACTATACTTTGAGAACGCTTATAAAAGTTATACTTTGAAAAACATAATTTATAACAATCCTATAGTTCCGTATATATATGTATATATATATATATATATATATATATATATATATATATATATATATATATATATATATATATATATATATATATATATGTATATATATATATATATGTATATATATATATATATATATATATATATGCATGTATACATGTATATATATGTATTTATATATATATATTTATATATATTTATATATATATATATATATATAAAATATTAAGTAGTTGTCAAAAAATATACACTACCGTTCATATTTATTCGAATGGCATTATCTTTTTTTTTAAATGCTAATTTTAATTTAACTATTTTTTATGTTTACTTTTGCACTATAAGTATTATAAGTATTTTGGTTAAAATGCTTTGGTAAAAATTATAAGAATAATAAAAATGCTAAAGGCGGCATAACTACATGGACCAAAAAAATGGACCATCAATGACAGTTAACGCGGACTGACATGTTAATGTTTAAAATCTTTGGTTTTAAAATTAGACTGTTTGTCTGGAAAAAAAGCCGTTGAATTTATGATTTAATAATGTGTATAATTGACTGTAAAACATCGTGGATGTAGTGTTAAGGTGTTGTGGTTAGAATGTCACATATGACTTTGTGAAAATTCAGGGAGTAATGACAAAGTAGTTTACTTGTACATTTACAGAATTATGCTACACCTTCTGAAAGATGGGTTAATGAGAAGTTATTCATTTTTTCAAAAGAAAATTTCTTGAAACTTAAATCTAAAACATATTTTTCAAAAACTTGTTTAAGTTATTTAACTGATTTCGAGAACGATCAAATATTAAATAAAATGATTTAGTCTCCTCAATCACAAGATTTCTCTCCTGTCTGATTTTTATGGGTGGAATTAAAAGTAATGTAAAAAACTAATGCCAAATGATGCATAAGATTTGGACAAAACTTCTTAGTTTGTGACATAAAACTGACTTCGACAAATTGGATAAGTTGTTAAGTAGAATACCAAGAATATGTATGGCGGTTATTGTCGCTAAGAGTGATTAAAAGGCAAGTAAATAATAAATTAGTGGAATCAAACTTTTATAAATTTTTTTGTATGCCTAATAAAAAGAAAGCTAACTTATAATTCAGGTAGGCTTTGCTTAGTAAGTAAAACTTTGATATCTTATTTTGAAAACTACGACCATTCGAATAATTATGGACGGTAGTGTATGTATTTGAAAAAACAACTAAATAAGACTAATAAAGTTATAAATAAAAGTAAAACATAATAAACAGTAAAATTACTCTTAGTTTTAATTAATTGCTGTTGTTGACATTGGTTTTTTTGTTTTTTAGACCCTTGAACAAGAATTTCATCAATTAATGTATATGATCAAAAGCCACTTCTTTACAATCTAATTTCAACATAGTGTATTTTTTTATAGTGCAAAATGACCAACTTAAATAAATTTGTTTATTTTTTATACTTATTTATATTTAATCTTTTAAATATAAAAGCTCTCATTAATGACTAGCCCGATTAACTCGTGGTGTTGACAAATTGTGTTAGGAGCTTCGTTTTGTCATCAAATTATTGAGACGAAGTTAACATGATAGTAACAAAAATAATCTTCTGTCTATGATTTGCAGTGTTTAAAAAAAGTATTTTACTTGAAAAATTATATCAATAAATTTTGGTAAATAATAACTTCAAATATACTATACTATAAATTAAACAATTCATTTAAAATCTCCATTTAAGAAACTCTTTTTCTTTACCTTTGTGATTAATGTTTTGTTGTAAAAAGAAGCCATGATTTTCAGCCGCACATAATAATTTGTTTTTCATTTTGTTTAAATTTTCGTCAGGGTTTTCTTATCACTTTCAGAAAGGCTCATATCATACCTATTTTGTGTAAATTGTTTTCATTTAAGTGAATCCAAACTACTTCAACTTATTTGTTTTTCTTTTATTTGAAGATAAAAAATAAAGAAAATATAAATATCTATGCTCAAAAATACTTTAAAATAATTTACAATGTTTGAAACAGCATAATCAAAAAAATTAAAAACTTCATAATAACTTTTTTATCGACTAAGCTGTTGATTGTTTTGTTTGGAAACTGATTCTATTGGTTAAGTCTGAATAATTTAAGAAAGACACTACTACTTTTATGTATTATATTTGTTGTGACAATTATCAATTTAGTTTGGTTTCGGTCAACATGCTTAAAGATTTGAAACGCTACACCCTAATAAAAGGAAAAACATTGAACTGCAAAATATGAGAAATTATCAGTAAATGATCAAGTTCCACTGGAATAGGGTATTACCAAAAGAAAAACCAAAATCAAAATAGAAACTTTAACTTTTTTTCACGAAGAAATTAATTCAAGAAATTATTTAAAATCTAATGACACAGGCAGGATTAAGTTTCAATGTCATGGTTAGAAGTTCTTTCATTCGATTTGCAATTTGTGATATTTCTTGGATTGCTTTCTTGTTATAAAAAATAACAAGAAAGCAATCCAGTTAGTTAAGACCTTAAAAACAATTCTTAGTTTTTAATGACCATTGAAAAACGCTTTATAATTGATGATGGTTGAGTACATATCTTTGAGAAATCAAAGTTAGATAAATTTTATTATTCATCAAAAACAAATATACTGGAAATTGTCCTTTATTCGATTTTTTAAAATCTGCCGGTTGAAAAAGCTGCAGCAAATGTCGCTGAAACAGAAAAATATCTAGTTTTTTTTTTGTTTTTTTTTTATCTATCTATTTTAATTGCTCCAATAGGTACTTACGGTCTTATCATAGATCACCGCAGAAGAGCATATAAAAGAAATTTTACGCTTTCTTCCTTATCAATGTGATAAAATATGTCCAAAAGGAGGCGTTGAACAACGTATCTTTTGCATCTAAGGCTAGCGCACTAACCACTGCCCAACTGCTGCTCAATATGCTCATTTTAATTAAATATTGGTGACAGCATTGTCTGCTCAGTTAAGGATAAAGCTTTCATAATGATTAAATTTGGATACTTGGTTCCAACTGAGCATCAAGAGTATTAAACCCATGGATTGTAAACTACAAATGTTAAGATAAAAGTGTTGAATCTGTATCAGATACTAGAGTCAGTTTTCCTAATGCTGTCATGGATGAAAACATTCTATTTCTAAAAGTAAAATTGCACATTGAATCTGTCATTTACATTTCAGAAAAATTATAAAGTTATTTCAAAAACCTCTGTCAAAAATCATATTCTGCAAGAATAAATCAAAAAGCAGCACGGAAAAGAGTTTTTGCTTATCCTTGAATGCAAAACAAAATGGAATAGTCTACTGACGAAAATTAAATAATTTCTCAAAGTTAAAAATTCAAAAAGGAAAGTATGAAAAGATGATTTTCCGCATTTATTTTAAAACTAAGATGAAATAAACATTTTAGACAACATTTTTACTGTTATTGAACCAATAAATATGGCGTCAGGAAGTTTTCAAGTTCCTATAAACAGGCTAAATGAAATTCTGATATCATTATTTATTTGAACGAAACTCAAATCTGTACATTGCAATAAAGAGTATAATTTAAAACATATTTAAAAAAAGTAGGCAGATCAATCTCGGCAGATCAATCTATTTTTGCATTCCGAAAGATTTATCTCTTTTTTAGAAAAGATTTATTTTATTGAAGAACGTGAAGTTTTTATAATGCCATTATATTCTCTAATTCTAAAGACTGACAAATGTTCTCTGCCTAGATGTTTCTAATGAACGGAAAGAGAATTGGTGATCTTGACTTTTGTTCAATTCAATGGCAACTTTTCCTCCAACAAGTATTAAGTCTGAGCGAGCTTATTCTGCTAAAGAACTGTTTGTGACAAATAATCGATCGATAATTTTTTCATTTTTTATAGATAAATTTTTCACAGATTTTTATTGACAGTAACGAACTTTCTAGGTGTTTGTATAGATAAAAATCTTACATGGAAAAATTACATTAAAAACTTATCAAGTAAAATTTAAAAAGGTATAAGAATATTTTCAAAGCAAGAAATGTTTTAATTAAACTTAATCTAGTACAATTACATCATTCATTTACTCATTGTCACATAAACTATGCAATTTTTGCTTGGGCACAGTGGGCACGGGACTTAAAAAAGACGTCCTTTGGACGTTCAATTAGCGTTCGTCCGTCCAATTTAAATTCTAATCGTCTATTAAACGTCTTTTTCGCGTCCAATAAATTTTTCGTCCAAAAATGATCCAGAATGCTTTATTAAATCAAAATTAAATTGGTTAAATCACGCAATCATTAAGACTAATTTTTTTTAAATTGAAAATGCATTTTAAATACTAATGGAAAAAGAACTTTCAAATGCAAAAGAACTTTTAATTGTAAAAGGAGTTTTTATGGCATCTTGAATAAATATATGAAAAGCGACTAATAGACAGGCTCTTGCCAATTTATATATATATTTATATATATATATATATATATATATATATATATATATATATATATATATATATATATATATATATATATATATATATATATATAAAATATATATATATATATATATATATATATATATATATATATATATATATATATTTATATATATATATATATATATATGTATATATATATAAAGACCACACGGGTAAAACCACAGTTGTCCACTTTTTGAAAATTTTGAGTTTGAGATATTTTTATGATATTCTAGTACTAAGCTATTTTAATTTGAAAATTCATAATAAAAAATGTTATAAGCTTCAATGGTCATTTTAAAAAAAAGGCAACTATGAAACAACCACTGTTGTCCTATGTTTACTTGGTAAAAAACGCAGTTGTCCAAGTTATTAATAACTAAACCAATCATAATAAATTAATAAGTCACGTGACCAAAATATATCATTAAAAAAATATGGTGGCGGCTAATTTAAACAACTCTCCAGCAACAGAAAAACCTAAAAAAAAAACAGTCAATGGAAGAAGAGAGTTTACTCGAAATCTGAGATTAAAAAATCATGTTATAGGAATACCATGTAACTGTGTTAGTCTGAAGTGTTTTGAAGTTACAGCAGAAGACAACATAATAAAACTTATATCATATTTCAACATCTTGAAAACAAAAGATGAGCAGGATTTGCATATTTCTTCTCTTATTTCTGTTCATAAAATTAAGCGTCGACGAAGCAGAAATTTAATAATTGAACAAACTAAATTTCGTAGTTATTTGTTTAAGTATCACCTGAACATTGTTAGAGATAAGAGTTCTGCAAAAATATGTGTGTGTATCAAAGCATCTTTATATACATCTTTATATATAATGGAGCATTAAAATAATAAGATGTTTTTATTTAGAATGTTTTTATAATGACACAAACTATGTCTTGTCATGTTATTTCAATTATTTTTTTTTCAATCATTAGGTCTACCTTGTAAAGATATGAGAGGACGTCATAAAAACAAAAAACATGCTTTTACTGTTGAAAATATTGATATGATAGTGCAGCATATCAAGTCATTTCGAGGACGATCTTCTCATTATGCTAGAAAAAAATCTACCAGACTTTACCTTCCAGAAGACTTAAATATTTTTTAAAATGTACTGCATGTTTAAAGAAAAGTATCCTTTAGAAAAGTGTTCCTATGAAAGTTATCGTAAAATTTTTAATTCAAAGTTCAACACTTCATTTGGATATCTAAGAAAGGACACCTGCTCATTTTGTGCTTTAACAAAGAAAAAAATAGTTGCAATAGATTGTCAAGTACTTATTGACGCTTTTGCTGCTAAGTATTTGTTAAGAAACAAAAATGCTTTGAATGGATTTCTTGAACGTCATCAGAGAAAAGCTGAAATATTTTATCAAGGAAAAAGAATTGCACGTTTACAAGCTCAGCAAACTTTAGACTGCAGCAATCTCCTTTGATTTTCAAAAAAACCTGAAATGCCCAAACATTTCAACTCAAGATGTATACTACATTCACATACTTTCCACTCAAAAAGTATATTTTTATTGCTATGATGAAACCGTAGGCAACAAAGGCTCGGATGATGTATGTTTTATGCTTCATGATTTTTTTAATTGTCATTTGCCTGAAAATGTAAAGCATATCAAATTGTTTTGCGATTCTTGTGCAGGACAAAATAAAAACTGGACAGTTTTGCGTTTCTTTTATCATCTAGTTCATAAAATAGAAAGATTTGACAGTATAACAGTTTCATATCCTATTAGAGGTCATTTCTACAAGGAAAGTGACAGAGATATGGCTATTATTAATCAAAAGTTTCTAGCAGAAACACCAGAAAATTGGAGGAGTGTTTTCCAGGCATCTCGCAAAAAACCAGAGGCATTCAACATTATAAACATGACACAAGAAAAGTTTCTGAAGTTTACAGAGTTTTTAAAGCCAAGCTTTTTAGATGTTTGTCCATTTAAGACATGTTCACTCAGAGAAGTTGAAATATCAAAGGCGAATTCTAACTTAATTATGTATAGGGAAAACTGGAGTGGTATATTTAGTTCTATGCGTGTTACATCCCATAGGACTAGATCATGTTCTGGTTCAATGAGAGGGAGAATATTGACTCGATCTTAACTCTTTGAAGTACCTGATAAGCCAAAACAAGCATACATTGCCCCTTTGCCACTTTCATGTGAAAAATTCAAAGACTTATTGAAGCTAAAAAAATTTGTAAGTGAACAAAATAAGTCTTTTGTCGGCGGCGTGTCTTCTGGGTAGCAATTTACTTTTTTCCATAATGGTAAACTAAAGGTGATATTTTTGTTTTAAAATTAAAATTTTTTGCGCTTGTACAGAGCCTTATCTTAAAAGATAATTCAAAAATTATTACAAATCAAATTGCCTGTAGATTTAAACGTAGTGAAAAAAAAAAATCCGTTGATTAAAGAGCTTCATTAAAAAGATATAGGTCATCAAACTAAGTCGGATCAATATTTCTTTTAATTGATCCCCAATTCAAAGAATCGGTTAACGAAGATGGCCCTTTTTTTAAAAAATTTCTTTTACGAAAATTGAAAATTTTTATTCGAACAGCTGATGCGTGTAAGAAAATTTACGAAATAACATTTCTTACGCGCATCAACTCTTTGAATAATAAAAATAATGGACACTTATTTATAACCCTGAAAGATAGTCTCTAAAAGTCAGGTAAGTTTATCATAAAAACAAACCAAAAGTCTTAAGTATAAATTCATAAAAATTAAAAACTATTTTTAAAACTCTGAAGTAAACAAAATAAATAACTGCATTGAATAAAATAATGTTATTTTTTATTAAATGATAACAAAAAGTTACCAATGTTTACAACCTATTAACCCAACCTTAATTGATAAAACTTATAACCCTTGCTTTAAACCAACTTTTTTTATTTGAAAATCAAATTATCATACTCTATACTATCATGCTTTTCAAAGATATTAGAACACATTAGTAAGCAATTTGGGTTGAAAAAGAGCCACTCTACTGATCAGGTTATTGTTCATCTTGTTCATGATTTCTTTAAATCATTTGATGAAAATAAATATACATTGGGTGTATTTATTGATCTCAGTAAGGGTTTTGAAACTGTCGATCATTACATTTTATTAATAAAATTAGAAAACTATCGTATTAAACATATAAATATTGCGTGGATTAAAAGCTATATGTACATTATATTTTTTATAATGAAGGTAAAACAACCAATATGAACATAAAATGTGGGATTCCTCAGGGATCTATATTAGGACCACTCCTATTTCTTTTCTAATTTTTTAATAATGATTTAAGCAAAGCTTGTACTGAACTAAATACAATTTTCTTTGCAGATGACGCAAATCTATTATATGCAAATAATGATATAAATATTTTGTTTAAGTCTGTAAACAATAAATCTTATTGAATGGTTTAATGCCAACAAGTATCTCTAAATGTTACCAAAACAAAATACACTTTTTTTCATCGTTTTCATGACCAAGATAAAATTCCTTTGAAACTTCCAAAGCTTTGTATTTCCAATCAAGACATAAAAAGAGTTCCCACTTTAAAATTTCTTGGCGTGCTTCTTGATGAAAATGTGACGTGGAGAGATCTTATACAACATCTCAAAAATACAACCTCAAGGAACATAGGCCTGCTATGCAGAGCTAAGCCATTTTTAAATCCAAATTGCTTAAAGCTTTTATATTTCTTGTTCATTCATTGCCATCTTAATTATGCAAATATTTTTTAGTGCAGCACAAATAAAATTAAATTAAAAAACTATTTAATAAACAAAAGTATGCAATCAGAATCACTTCCAATGTGGGTCGTTGTACACACTCCCAAGCATTATTTGTTAATTCGAATATAATGAATATTTATCAATTAAATATCTATCGAATTCTTATATTTATGTTCAAAATTAATAAAAATATATCTCCTAAAATGTGTGCACTAAATACAATCAGGTATGCGTGTTTTTGCTTACTATAAATTTTTTTTAATTTACTATAATTAATACTACCCCATACAATATTACAGGAAGAGATAAAACTATGAATAAATGAAAAGTATATTTTTTTCAACGAAGTAGTGTTAAGATATGGTTTTGTTTTATATAATATGGAAACTTTTATTGAGATTTTATTTTCTATGTATTTTATTTGTGGTTTCCATGACAAAGTTTTAACTAGTATTACTTCTAAAAAATTAATGATTGCTTCGCTTTTAATAAATGCTTAATTGATTAAAAGATTAGGTAATTTTTGAGGAACATCATCACGTTTACTAGGTTTGAAGAACAAAATAAATTTAGTTTTTTCTACATTTAACGAAAACTTATTACTTGTAAACCACTTGTTTATATTTAATAATTCTTCATTAAATATATTAAAGAGAACTTTTATGTTTTTGTTGGAATAAAAAAGATTGGAGTCGTCTGCAAACTATATAACATTTAAGATATTTGATAAGTAAAATATAAATGATTTGCTAAGTACAAATCATTTATATAGAATAAAAATAATAATGGTCCTAAGATTGAACCTTATGGCACACCACATGTAATGTGTTTTTCTTTTTCAATTTTTTTTATAAATAATACAATGTGTCCTGATCGCCAGGTAATCTTCAAACCAAAGTAAGTTTTTATTTCTTACTTCATAGAGTTCCAGTTTTTTTATAAGTATCTTATGGTTAACAGCGTCACGGCTTTTGACAGATCAATAAAAACTTATAAGGTAAAATAGTTATTATTGAATGCATCTGATACATGATTAATCAGTTTGTAGCCGCATGGTTAGTTGAATTATCTTTTTTGAAACCAAATTGTTTACTGTACAGCAAACTGTTTAACATCAAATAGTTATAAAGTCTGTTGTACATAATTCGTTCCAATAATTTTGAGAAGCAAGATAAGATGGAAATAGGTCTGTAGTTGGAAATATTAATTTCGTCACCAGATTTAAAAATTGGAGTGATAACAGCAACTTTAAGTTTTTTTGGCATAACACCTACTTTTAATGAAAGGTCATAAATATGAAATAATGACGGTTCAATGATATCGAAAACTGACTTAACAACATTTACACTAATTTTGTCAATGCCCGCACTTTTATTACTTTTAAGACTATTAAAAGCATACCTTATCTCGCTTGGATTTAAATTAGATTCTTCCATAATAGTATTACACGGTTTAATACTCTATGGTACTTGGCGGAATTTTACTTGCCAAGTTCAGCCCAACATCAAGAAAAAATGAGTTTAGTTTTTCAGCTAATTTTTTTTTTATTATAAGTCATTTCCCTGTCAATTAAAAGCTTTTGAGGGAGAGTATTTTTTACACATATATTTTTACCAATTATTTATTTAATGATATTCCACGTTTTTTTAGTGTCGCCGTTGGTTTTTTCCTACAACTTTGCATAATAAATTTTTTTAGAGTATTTTTTTGTTTTTTCAAATAAGTTTTTATGGTTTTTGTAGTTTACTAGATTTTTATATGTTTTATGCTTTAAATATTTAACATGAAGTTTTTTTTTTTTTTTTTTGACGATTTTATTAGTCCCTTGGTCATCCATGGGTTCAAAAGGGACTTGGATTATATAATTATTTTTTTTACAAGAAATGCTATCTCATACTATTTATAGAATTGCGCTAAAAATAGTTCATAAGCATTATTGACTTCATGGGATTGCAAATTAAGATAATAAGATTAAAATCAATGCTTTCTGATAAAAGAGTTCGAAAATACAATAAGGAACTTACATTGATCTTTAGCGTAAAAATTGTAGAGTTCAAGGGGGGATTGTTTTGGCTAATGTTATCAGTAGTTAAGAATATTGGAAAGTGATCTGTTAAATCAGTTTTGATTATGCCCGTTCCTAAACGACAGTTTTGAAAATTGTTAGTAACAATATTATCAAGTAATGTAGTCTTAGTTATTTTCGTTGACTTATTTATTGTTGGTATTAGGTTATATTGGGTTAGACTATATGAAAAGTATATAATATTTATTATTAACATAATTAAGCAAATTTAAGTTAAAATCACCAGCTAAGTAAACATGTTTTCGTGTTAAACTAGTTTTGGTTAAAAAACTGCTTAAATAAGTTTTAAATTTTCTTAAATTACCAGATGGTTGTTTATAAATAGAATTAATTACAATATTTATGGTGGTTTTGTTTATAATTTCTATGCACAACGACTCATAATCTGTTTCATTAACATTAAGATCAATACGTAAAATAAAGTTAATTGATTTGTGAACCAAAAACACTAACACCACCACGAGCGTAATTAAACCGCGGTTGGTGAACTGGTGCGTAATTATGTAATTCAAAATTTTTTTTTTCCGTTTCCGTGATACAAACTATTTGAATTTTGTGGTTTAGTTGATGCAATTAAAGTATAAGATTTTTAAAATTTTTGTTAATACTTCGAATGTTTACATTTAATATCGAAAAGTTATTTTTGTTCTGACGGAGATATTAAGTAGATTCAGAAAATGAAAAATACTCGCTTTCAAAATTTTTCCCATTAAAATATTTATCATCAATAGCATTCTCATCATTAAAGTTAAATGAAAATCTGACCTCCATTTTTATAAGTAAAATTTAAAACAATTAATTAAACAAAGTATTATATAGAAAGCAAAATAGAATTGTAGTATATATAAATATGTTACGAAAACAATATTTTACTTTTGTTCGCAGCCCTATCCCGAAGGGTTGCATGCTTTTTGGCTTGCATGCTTGCTTGCTTGCATTAGCTTGCATGCTTTTTAGTATTATAGTTTCTATGTACTAATTCTTTTTTATTCTTTTTTTGTTTTGATTTTTTGTAACCGATACAAAAACAAAAAAAAAAGTAGGACTTTAGGACCGATGATTTTTATTTTATTATGTCTTTAGAAAAACGTTTTATATTGTATAGTGTTACGTTTTTTAGTTTTTGTTGTCTTATATTTACGGTATAGACTTAGGGGCTTGGTGATAAAACCAACTATGTCTTCTTCTTGTCTCTGCTATTTGTATTTATATCATGGGTTACGACTTTCATAAATTTATATGGCAAAAAAACAAAAAAACAACAAAAAAAACAACAACAAAAAAACAAAAAAAAAATGCTTTGAAACTTGTAAATTGAAGTAATAAAAAAATTTACAATTGGTTTAAATACAAAACGTATGACACTAAATATTTTCAGATATTTGTTATATGTAATTTTTTTAGTAATTTTTAGTAATTTTTAGTTCATTTTAGTAACTTTTGCTTGCATTTGCTTGCATGCTTTTTAGTAATATAGTTTCTTTGTACTAATTCTTTTTTTTTTTTTTTTTTTTTAATTTTTCTTAACCAATACAAAAACAAAAAGTTAAAGTAGGACTTTAGGACCGATGATTTTAATTTTATCAAGTCTTTAGAAAAACGTTTTATATTATATAGTGTTACGTTTTTTAATTTTTGTCTTATATTTACGGTATAGACTTAGGGGCTTGGTGATAAGACCAACTATGTCTCCTTCTTGTCTCTGCTATTTGTATTTATATCATGGTTTACGGCTTTAATAAATTCATATGGCAAAAAAACAATAAAAAACAAAAACAAAAAAATGCTTTGCAACTTGTAAATTGAAGTAATGAAAAAATTTATAATTGGTTTAAATACAAAACGTATGACACTAAATACTTTCAGATATTTGTAATATTTTCAGATATTTGTTATATATAATTTTTTTTACAGATTGAATTTCAGCTATTAAGACAATAAAACGTTTTTAAAACAATAATAATAATAATAATAAATTAAAGTTAAAAAAAAATTTCTCTAATAACAAATTTATCTTTTCTTTTACGTCATTATTATAAAATCTTCCTATGTTAGACTGTACATTAAGAGATTGAACCTTGCATAAAAGAGCCAATGCACGGACTTCGAAATAGTGGTATAGCAAGAATTTTCTCAAAAGAAAAAGAAAAAAAAAGAAGTCCTTTAGAAAAAAAACTAGGGGAGGGGGCATAAAGGTATATCATGCATCAAAGGTACCTGAAAAATATTATCAATGCAGAGCTAGGTGAGTTTGTTATAAAAAGAAAACTTATTCATAAACATAATATGAAGATCTTGACGTTTTTTTTTTAATTAATAAAAATATTTATTGAATACCATTGAGCATCATAAATGCAGGCCACATAGGTTCCTGTTGTGTAACTTGAAATTTCCTAAATATAAACTCTGCAGGCAGAAATATCCACATCAGTCCAAACACCATCAATTGAAAACTTTTCTTATTTCTATTGAGGTAAGTAACAATGGTATGAAACTGTGGTAATCTTTTGTCTTTTTATGTTTACATTTTGCTTGATTTGTCAGAATCCTTAAGTGACTAGAGACTGGCTCGTGCAATAAAACAAGTTACAATCTTTTTGTTAAAAAAGGTTTTTGTTACTGGCAACTTTCTGTACCAGGAACGTTTTGTACAAGAAGATTTTCTTTTAAATTGTACTGGCAGTAACAAACTGAATACAGACTAAAAATACCACCTACAGGAATGCACTATTTGGGTGGTGCGTTCTTGTGGATGGTGAAATTCTTTCATATTAACTAAAAAATGTTGTTTTTAGATATGTTGCTTCAGATCATCCAATTTAATTGAAGCAAACTTTTTCTTTCCTGGACGAACCCTTGAATATTCATTCCATTGATTAAACAGAGTAACCTCTTGAACTAGTTTCTAAGTTAATGCTCTTTAAAATCACAAAAAATTTTAACTCCAAAACAAAAATACCAACTTTAACTCACCATAATGGAAGAAAAACATACCAGAATTTAACTTTTTTTTTTTAAATATCTATCGCATACTTATTATCTTAAAATAGTTGAAGAATAAAACTATCTTGTTCAAAAGTTATTAGCTGTTAAAAGCAATGAAAACAGCTTTTTTTAGTGTAGATTGAAACTCAATGCAAAATCGTCCACTACTTCAATAGTGTTTTTTCAAGAACCATATTAGATATTGATCTGAAAGTTTCAAAATATGCTGTTATTATATATTTATGCAAAATCAAAATGTTTCTGCAAAATTTGAGATGGTTCACAAGGACATTTGCTCCTTTTGGCAAGGAATGATTCAGCAATTTCTTTGAAACAGCTGATTTCATAACCAAATATTTTTGTAAATAAGTTTTTTGTCATTGAACAGTTATTGAAACAAGTTTTTTGACTCTTGGTAAGTATTATTAAAAATTTTTGCAACATAGTGTTAGGACGTGGTCTTCGTGAGTCATTATGAAATTGTTATTATATAAACAGGTTTGTTTCCAGGTAGTTAATAATAAAATAAAACATAAAAGGTAATGATAAAAGCCTTTGTACCTTAAACGTTTAATTTTTATTATAAATAAAATTTATAAAGTCTTGCGCCTACTTTGGATATACTATTTAATTTTTATATTTTATGGTAAATTTATGGCCTTGAATTTTGTCAACAGAAGTCAGGTATTTTAAAAATTATACCCTGTATATATTATATTTCACCTATTATACTCATTAGGTCACCAGAGCATTTTCAAAAAATAATTTTTTGATTTAAAAAAATGTAGACCCGAAAAAACTGGGGAGAGGAAGGGGGTATACTTTTTTTTGAACTTACCCAAAAAATTTCCTGTATACACCCTTGATTATAACTTATCCAATTTTTGCAAATAATTCATTAGAATTATATTTTACACAAAATAGTGTTAAATAGGTTGTTTGTTTTTTTGATTTTAAGAAATCTAAATTATTTTTGGTAAATTTTTTAAGTTATTTTATATATTTTTAGTAAATTTTATAATTGGAAATCAAAACTTAACTTAAATGCTTAAATATATTTAAAAAAATTGGTTTCACTTGGTTATTACTCATTTTTAATTATTGAAAAAAAAACGATAATTCCAAATTTAAAAAACCTTACAACGTTATATTAAAACTTTTGTGATTAGAATTAGTCCATAATCTACCATTTCCACAATATTATTTTTGAACATTGTTCAAGTACCGCATTTTTGAACTTATAGATTTTTCTTGCCTCGCTTAAGGTTATTCTTCCTGTGGGCATTCTTTAACTTTTGAATATACCTTTTCTCATATCAACTGTCGCTTATGTATTTAATCTTTGAGTCAATTGGTTTTCTTTAATATTTCATTTTATTCTTGTAACTTTGCAGTTTCATAACAATTTTTCTTAAAAGATCAACTTTTTCATACCCAAAACAATCTAAGCGTTCTATTTCAATTTCCCAGAAACCTTTGCAATAAAAATAATTGCACTTTTTATTTTGTTTGTGGCTAAATTTTGTTTGGATTTTCAGGTAATCCAATCAGAATCACCCAACCCTTGTTTGAGTTGTTAAACCTACTATACTAATGTTAGTTAACTAATGATTCTCTGGATAAAGTAAAAACTGAGCTGCTCAATCTAGGACAAAATTATTTGTTACGACAAAAAAATACCCTGTATATAGAATATAATATTAGTATTACAACTCACGCAATACAAATTGAAAAACAAGTTAGCTAACACAGGCAAAACTGTTTAAAAACTTATACAATTTGCGAAAGTTAAAATTAAAAAAATAGCTTTACAAAACAACAAGATAATTTTGTTAAAAACCTAAAAAGCCATTTAAATACAAAAATCTAATTGATGATAGCGCGGGGATTGCATTATGGTACAAAAAAGTTATCCTTTAGAAAATAAAAGAACAAATGGAAAATAGCAAAATTATTTAAATTCATTACTATTGCAAGCTTTTAAATTTATCTATTATGTAAAACAAAACAATAAAAAATTATTTTTAAATTTATTAACAGTGGCGTACACTGGATTTTTAAATGTTTGAGTTTTGACACTTACAGGCATTGTGCAAACTCCAAACTTTTGTATGTTTATTCTTATATCAAAAAAGAATGTTTTGCAAAGAATTGGGGTGATTGGAGCTTGGGAACAAAAAACCCCTAATTTTTGGGCCCACCCAGCCCTTAACGTTGGAGCAACGAGTTTATAAAATTTTTTCTTCACTATTTTTATCTAAATTCATATTCATCAAGAGATTTCAAATTTCATGCAATAATCTCTTTTTTATCATAAACTATGACCATATAAAGTTTTAACCCCCTCAATTTGAAGGGGCTGTAAACATTGCAGGGTCATAAAAACTGAACACTAAGAGATTATTGCATGAAACTTGAAATTTGGCGATGAATATGAACTTAGATAAAAATACTAAAGATAATATTTTATAAACTTGTTGCTCCCACATTAAGGACTGGGTGGGCCCAAAAATTAGGATTTTTTTGTTCCCAAGCTCCAATCACCCCAAGTCTTTGCAAAACATTCTTTTTTGATATGAGCACAAACATACAAAAGTTTAGAGTTTGCACAATGCCTGTAAGTGTCAAAACTCAAACATCTAAAAATCCAGTCTACACCACTGATTAAAAATATCATATACCACCTAAATTTTGTATATATTAAAATATTAAAGAATGACATTGGTGATTTAAAAACTCGAACTTATCTTTTATTGAGTACACGAATAATAGTATGATAAATGTCCGAAGCGTTTTTACAAAATATTAAAATCCTCCATATAGCCATAATGCATAGATTGGCGTCAAAAACTTACAAACTGTATGTAGATGATTGGTATATTTACTTCAATTCCAAAAAAAAAATAAAAAAAATAAACGTTTCTACAAACCTCAAATTAGCAAAATTATCCCATAAATCCCAACAATTTAATTTTTAGATAATTCGAAAAAGAAAAACACAATGAACAGAGTTTATATATTTCAAATACATTCAAAAGATAATATTTGTAATGTTAAACTAAAATCAAAGACCTAAGTTGCGAGAATTATGTCTGGGTCTTGAGATTCATGCTTAAATGACTTATTGTTAGTCATTGTTTTGAAATTTGGAGGTTTAGCCTATTTTTTTTTTTTTTGTTGTTACTTAGGTGCCCCAAGAATACCTAACGGTCTTGTCACAGAACACCGCGGAAGTGCATTTAACCCGAAGTTTACGCCTCCTTTCTTACCGTGACGCGAAATTATGTCCAAAGCTTGTTTCGAACCTGAATCTCCTTCTTATAAAGCAAGCGCTCTAACAATTTTGCACGGTGCACGGTCTTGTAAACCCAGGGTTTTAGCCTTAGTCTTGGATCTTTAATGTCTTGTGTTTGATTGATTTTATCAAAAATACAATTATGAATTAATAACCAATAAAAAACTGGGTTGCCGGACTCCCTACCCGCTTTCCATTAAGGAGTATTGTACCCAAGTAAAGTAGTATAATGTATTTCTTTGTGCTTTCCTGTGTTTTTAGATTACCAAGTTAACTGAAAAGTTCCCCGCATTTACTAAATTTAGTTATTAGGCGCAGAACGTTCTTTAGACTCATGAAGTCTTTATAAACGTCATAAACTAAAATATTGAACTTGCCTAAAATGGTATATAAACTTCTTACAGACGTATGTGTTCGATGAGTGGTTATTGTGGTTTTTGTAATATTCAGAAGGTAATTAAAGATGCTGCTATCTTCAATCTTTGTGCTTATTGAAGTGACTGCTATCTTCAATCTTCATGCTTAGTAAAACTTCAATCTTCATGCTTAGTGAAGTGATTGCTACCTTCAATCTTCACGCTTAGTGAAAAACCAATGACCAAAACATGTACTCCTTAAAGTTACACAAAGTATGTTTTTAATTGTTGTTAAGCATACGGCATCGGTACAATGCATTAATACGTTTAATAATAATATAATAATTTTGTATAATATTTGTTAAGTTAGATCCATGGAAAAAAATTGTTTATATTCTCAATTTCAATTTTTGTTACTTATAATATTACTAATAGTTTGAAGATATATGATGACATAAAATATGTTTCAACATCAATGAAAATTGATTAAAATATTTTATAATATTTTGAAATGAACTATCCAAACATTATGGGAACATGTCATTAGTTTAACTGCATGTTTTATAATAGGAGACCATCAGGCACGCATTTTATATATTATTAAAATTTTGGCATATAAATATTCCAAAAATATTAAACAGGAGCAGTAAATGCATCAAGGAAAACTGAAATACACAATAAAAAAGAAAAATTGTATTTAAAACATTCAAGCGTTTCGAAAACTAAGGTTAACAAGAATTAATTTAACAACATTTTTTATAATAAGTGGCAAACTGGTACGCACTTATTTTACTGTTTGACAAGTATTTGGATTTCTAGGCCTATTTCACTAACTGTTTAAACTGCTGGAACAAAAATTTTAACGCAGCACCCTTACTAAGAATGTTTCATTTTATAAATTAGGAATTGGGCAGGGTCAGTGGTAGTAGCTTTTTGATCTTAAGATTTTAATGAATTTTCGATAAAAAGTTTTAAGATTTAATTTAGTTATTTTTTTTTTCATATTTCTAACTGCTGCTAAAAATAAAAATAACGTTTTATAAAAAAGTTGCAATAAAAATTTCAAACTTTGATGAAGAGTTAAAAAATTGTTCCAAATTATACCATTTACATATATTGATGTTTTTTAGTCAATAGTGTCTACTAACTACTCTGAGAAGTGTGGCTTCAATCATCTGCAGTCTTGAGCGCTAAATAGTTTTAAAAAATTAATGGTTTCTAAATGTTGTAAAAAAGTTTCTTTTAACTTTGTAGGTATTTTTTTTGAGGGAATTAAGGAAATCATTTTAAGACAAATGGTGATTTCAAAAAATACTTTGGAAAATGTAAAATGAATTGAATACATAATTACTAGGATATTTGTCAGAGAAGACAAAGTAAGTTTTTTATTAAAAACGAAATTTATATTTACATTGTTGCACAATGACATGTATCACAATATCATATCAACGAAAAAGAAATAATTGAAATTATGTTTGGCCTAATTTATTTTTTAAAACAGTCAGTTTAGTTGTATCACTAGCTAACCAAGAGGGCTTAATAAATTAATCAGCAAAAAGAAGGTTGACCAACTAAAGAATTTGATAAATTGAGTTCTACCACCTAAAGACAATTGATAGTTAATATATTATTTGATTCAAAAACGAAACTATCGAAAAAATATTGTTAGTTGAACTAAGAATAAAAACTAACAACCACGAATTTAATTTAATAAAATTTTTTAATGTTATTACAATAAGGCAATAAAATAAGAGCAATGGTTCTAGTAGTTAAGAAGCAATTTTTAATAAACTATTTCTCATTCTAAAGTTTTATTGTGATTTCAACCCAATAAAAATGTATCACGCGCAACGCAAAAGAAAATACGATAAAAGTGACGTCAACGAAAAACTTTAAGGTCGTTTTTTAGAATTGTTATTGATTATAAAGTATAACTTGTAATTGACTGTAAATAATGAGTTAGTAACATATAATAATAAAAAATATTCTAAATCTAGAGATAAAATAAAAAGTAAATTAGATTACTTTAAAAGTAATCTAATTTACTCAAATTGAAGTTTACATTGAATTTTATTAGATTTACAGTTTAGATTTATAAAGTGCTTTTGAAAATCGTTTGGCCTAAAAATAAAAACTATATTTATTTATTAAAAAACGCTTTATAACTATTTTCCTTACACCATTGCACCATTGTTTTTTAGAATTGTAATTTATTATAAAGCATGAGTTGTAATTAATTGAAAAACATGATTTATTAACATGTAGGGGGCGGTTGCGTAAGATGAGCAGGCTCCAAAGATAGTATAACCTTTTTACGGGTAGACTAATAATTTTTTCGCAAACTTTTTTGGTTAAGAATATTCATTCAAGTTCGACGATGTTATTTAATTAATTTCTTGGTTGTATAGTTGATAAACTTTGATTGTTTTACTGTTAAAAAAATTTACCATCCCCTTGATAATTTTTTATTGTTCAATATTTTGTAAATACGTCAGAACGAAACAAGATCATAAAAAATTAATTACATCTTCATTATTTTATGCTTATCTACTGCTAATTCCATGGGTTATATAAAATATTTCACAAGCTGTTGTCATGCTAATTAAATTTTAATAGTACTTGGTGAAGTTGCTTAAGATGATACGTTTTTAGACGATCAAAATGAGATGCGGTTTTTGTTGAGAAAAGCGCGTTTTTTTAAAGTTATATATCATTAACTTTTTTAGCGATAGGAAAAATTTATTATTGTTTGTTTTTTTATGTTTGAGATAATTACTTTTTACTTAAGTATTTCCCTTGAAAATACAATTTTGTTTAATTTTTTTTCATGATTATTTTTTTCGTTATTTTGAGTTTTTTTGAGTTCCATTAAAAAAAGCTCATCTAAGGAAACTAATTTCCTAAGATAAGATGATTGGGTGTAATTATTTTGTTAACACCCTCATTTTAAAAATGCTTTAGAATTTTGCGAAATTTATTGCGTTCACTGATAGCCACGATGCAAACAATAAATGGATTTTAGTGAGCAAACAATCGAATAAAGAAATTTTTTTTTCTCAAACAAAAGACTTTAGAGGTGACCCTAAAGTAATATGTAACAAACTTATTACTCGCAAATATTCTAAATAAATAAACTCGGGTTAATATAAAAATTTCTTTAAATTTTCTTCTATCAGATTCCAAATATGTAAACTTGAATGACTTCAAACCCCTTGTGGAGCAGCCGTAGCGCAGTGGAAAGCGCGCTTGCCTCATCCGTGGTTCAACGCCACCTCTGTGCAGTTTTATAACATCAGTAAGAAAGGAGGCGTATACTTCATTTCAAATGCTCTTTAGCGGTGCTCTGTAATACGACCGTAAGAACTTCTTTGGGCACCTAAAATAAATAAATAAAAAATATTTAATTTTTAGAATAAATACTTAAATTCAGATCTCAACTAAGATCAAGTTATTAACTTTTTCTAATGATTTGAACACGTGATCTTATAAATAACCCAATCTTCATAATCTAAATCATCAAAAATTAAACAACTTTTATATATTAAATACTTAAAAACAAAATCCAATACAAACCTACCTAGATATATAAAAGCTACAAACTTCTTTTTAAAATATTTGTAAAATTTTTTAAAAAAATTATTACTCTAATCTAATTACTAAATATAAAAAAGAGTAGAAATATGAAAGATTCTTTTCTAAAGTTCCTTGGTATTTATCTTAATAAAAATCTGTTATGGAAAACTCATGTTGGTTATATATCAACAAAAGTTACAGAAGAGGCTTGAAATTATTAAAACAAAATTAATTAAAAATTATATGGCAGACCGGGCTAATTGCCTCTGTTATTACTCTTTCAGCTCTGTAGCCATCACGTCACAATTTTTGTAGAAATTAAAGCGCAGTCTTAAAAAGTATGAATTTAAGTCACATTTTCAATTTACATTCATTATGTGAAAAAATTTTCTTAGGGCCCTTCTAGAGCCTCAAAAAAAACTTTCCCCACCTCAAGGTATATTGGCGCAAACTATACAAAAATGAATATTAATGTTCCATTAAGTGCAAAGTTTATAGAAATTTTTTTACTATTCATTTTGGCATCAGTTCTCTGCCAAAAATTTAATTTTTAATAACATTTGCTGCTACTTAATAAAAGTACCAAAAAAAAAAAATGAAAAAAAAGTTTTTTTTTTTTAATTTTTGTAAATAATAAATTTTAATAATTGTTAAAAATTTAAAATAAAATAAACCTAATTTTTTAAATATATATATATATATATATTTTCCATTAATAATGCTATGAGGCAATTTGCCCCGTAAAAATTTTGCCAAAATACCCTATATGTCTATTTTTGTTAACATATAAAAACTTAAAAAAAAGAAATGATCGGAAATAGTAAACTAACTGTAACTGAAATTTTTCAAAATATTTTTTTCGTATGACTAACTATTTTTTTTGTAAAAAAAAAAAAAAAAATTAAAGTAAAAAAGAAGCGATACTCCAAAAGTAACGTTTTTATCCAAAAAAAACCATAAATCTCAATATCTTTCATACGCATACGCGAGTCTAAGTAAAACTCAAATGAAAGAAACAATTTTCAATTAGAAAAATTCTACGTATTTTTCGGCTCTTTCTGATAAAAAACTTTCAAGAAAAATGCTGTTCATCAACTTACTCCTGTTGCCAACTAGTCCCTGTTTCCCTAATACTTATTTATGCATAAACTATGCAGAGATTTTTTTTATTTTTATTTTTATTTTAAACATTTCAGTTTACATTTGTTAGTTCGTTTAAACAATATAATGAAAGTAGATAAAATTTAATACAATTTATTAAGTAAACAAATACTACTAACATTTGAAAAACTAAGTATATGAAAGAAGATCTTATCGTCAGAATCTTATACTGGTGTAAACAAAATATTAGGTTATAAAGTAACTATAAGTACAACATAATTAAGCACACATTAACATACACATATTACTTTATCGTATAGGTTATAAAGTTTAATAAATAATTCCATAATATGAATAAACAAATATTAAATAAAGTTATAAATTCCATAATATGAATATATAAATAAACAAAAATTAAATAAAGTTATTAAAAAACTTTTTTTAAAACCATCAAATATTGAGTGTTTCAAAAATCAGCTCTCATAATTACATTGGAAACACTTAAATTTTAATGAAAACGCAAGCAACGTTTATGAAAAGTTTTTTGAAACATTCACCTCTATTAACGAGTCAAATTTCCCAATTGTTACAGTTACATTAAAAACAAAACACCTTAATAATCCCTGGATTACCAAAGGATTCGATCCAAATCATCCAAAACTAAACAAAAGCTATACATAAAATATCTGAAAACAAAAACACCAGCTAGCGAAAAAATTTACAAAGATTACAAAAATCTTTTCGAAAAAATCCGAAAAAACTTAACAAAAACTTACTATTAATTAATAAGGCTAAAAATGAGTCATTTGGCAAACACTTGGCAAGTATTGAAAGAAATAACTGGAAAACAAAAAAAATGCTCTTTGCCACAAATGCTTAAAGTCGATAACAATAGCTTGTATGAACCACAAATAATAGCTCATGAATTCAATAAATATTTTACTGAAATTGGATCAAATCTATTAAGTAAAAAACCAAAAACAAAAATCTCATTTTATGATTTTTTGATACCTATTGATAAAGATATTTGCTCTGAAGAATTATCTGCCGAACTATTATTTGATGAGTTTGAATAAGCTTTCAAATCTTTAAAAAAAAAATAAAGCACCTGATGCAGATGAAATAAACCGAAATATTGTTATAGATTGCTACAAACAATTAAAAAATATTCTCTTTAAAATTTTCAGAGCATCTTTTCATCAAGGTATTTTTCCTGAACGTTTAAAACTTGCTAGGGTTACCCCAATCCAAAAAGAAGGCGACAGATCCAATATCAGTAATTATCGTCCCATCTCTGTTCTTTCTTTATGTTCTAAAATTTTAGAAAGAATTATCTTCAACTGAGTATACAATTATTTTAATGACAACAACTTACTTCATAACAATCAGTATGGTTTCAGAAAAAAGGGAGTTCAACTGAACATGCCATTATTCAATTTATGAATAACATCTCTGAATCTTTTGAAAAATCTCAATATACGCTAGGTGTTTTTATTGACCTATCAAAAGCCTTTGATACGGTCGATCATCACATTTTAATCCAAAAAATTAAACATTATGGTTTAAACAATAAAATCTTAAAATGGCTTCAAAGCTATTTAACAAATCGAAAACATTTTGTGTATAGTAATGATGGTCAGCAAAGTGAACCCCTGAGCATAGCCTATGGTGTCCCACAAGATTCTATTCTCGGACCACTACTATTTGTAATCTATGTAAACGACTTAAAAAAAGCTTCCAAATTGAAAAGTATAATG
This sequence comes from Hydra vulgaris, assembly GCF_038396675.1. Classification (NCBI taxonomy): domain Eukaryota; kingdom Metazoa; phylum Cnidaria; class Hydrozoa; order Anthoathecata; family Hydridae; genus Hydra; species Hydra vulgaris. The sequence continues at coordinate 9,274,551 of NC_088920.1, forward strand.
TTCGCTGATGATACTAATCTTTTCCCATACTGATTTATGAAATCTTTTCAAGTACAAACATGAACTCAATCACATTTCTAATTGGTTCAAAGTGAAAGATAATCCATTTTGCTTTGTTAATATTTAAAGGTAATAAATTAACTTTAAATATTAACAAAACAAAATGGATTATCTTTCACTCCTGCGCAAAAAAACGTTTTTTACCAAGTAATATGCCTCAAATTTATATTGATGAAACAATAATAAAAGAGATATTGTTATAAAATTCTTAGGTAGTTATTTTGATGAGAATACTACTTGGAAAAAACATATTGATCATGTAAGACCAAAAATTTCCGAAAATATGGGCATTTTATACAAAGCCCGAAATTATCTAAACAAAAAATACCTAACCCAACTCTATTATTCATTTACACAATTATATAAATTATGCAATAATCGCCTGGGGAAGTACGGATAAAAGTAAATTACAACATCTTTATCGCCGTCAGAAACTTGCAATCCGCTTAGTTAACTATGCAGATCGCTTTTCAAACTCAAAATATTATTTTGATTATATGAAGGTTCTAGATGTTTATAAACTGAACATATTTTATGTCTTATGTTTTACTTATATATGGAAAAAAAGATATATCTTTATTTGTTTTTAATGACCTTTTTTCTTTAAAACGAATAAATAAGTACACATTAGGAAATAATAGTTTTTTAAATGAACCTTTTTGTAGAACTAAGTTCAATCAATTTTGTATTTCATATCGTGCACCCCATCTTTGGAATAAAATAGTATTAACAAATTTTAATCCTTCTATTACTCTTCCTGTTTAAAAAATTAAGTTAAAAAAGTTCATTCTCTCTATGGACAACATTCTAAAATTCTCCTAAAAATGTATGTAAAATGTATTTGTTAAATCTTCAGCTTATTATTTATTAAAATGTGTTGTATCTTTGCATAATGTAAACACGCTAAATTTTTAAACACGCTAAATTTTTAATACATACAGTATCAGACATATATATATATATATATATATATATATATATATATATATATATATATATATATATATATATATATATATATACAGTATCGGACAAAAAAAGTGCAATCAAATAATGCTAATTTAGTTTCTTTATATAAAAGTACTGCATTTTTTTAATTTAGAGTTATAACTATGTAACTGTTTAGAGACAATGTTCTTCAAGTTTTATTCATCACAAAGTTCATTGTTTGTACACGAAAATTAATAAATTAATCAAAAGTATTAAAAAAAGTTGATTTCCTTCTGGACAAAACAAGTGCAACTCGACAAAATGTTGACCAAGCTGTATTTCGCTATCAATATTTCGTTGCGAATCCTTTGTTGTCAATCACACCCTTGCATCTTCGAGGCATAGATTCGATCAGGTGAACAATGAAACTTTGTGGAATTGCTGCCCAGACCTTTTGGATTTGTTCAAACAGTTGATCCTTATTACGAACACCTTCACGATTAATTCTGCGGTTGACGATTTCCCACAGGTTCTCGATAGGGTTGAGATCCGGAGATTGAGGCGGCCAATCCATCACCGATAAGTGGTTGTCTTGAAACCACTGCTTGACTACTTTTGCAATGTGTTTCGAATCGTTGTCTTGCTGAAAAACCCATTTTATTGGCATATTCCATTAAGAAAGAGGTAACATATCATCTTTCAGGATATTTTTATACATGAAACGGTCCATTATTCCATCGTTTCAATGTATTGGACCTAGACCGTTAACAGAAAAACATCCCCAGACCATTACATTGCCTCCACCATGCTTCACGGTCTTATAACAGTAACGTAAATCGAGGCGTTTTCCGGCCGGTCGACGTACACGGCAAATGCCATCGCTTCTAATGATGTTGAACTTCGACTCATTACTGAACAGGACAGTTCGACATTTCCGCACATTCCAGTCAATATGAGATGTAGCAAACAGGAGTCTTTTCTTCTGGTTTTTTAGTGAAATCAGCGGTTTCTTTGCAGGGCGTCGAGAAAACAATCTGGCTTCAACAGCACGTCGTCTGATTGTTTGGTCCTATACAGGCAGCTCTAATTGCTTTTGTATCTCGACTGATAAAATCCAGGGATTCCTCTTGACGGATCTGAAGATCATAGAATCCTCTCTAGAAGTGGTGGAACGCGGTCTTCCACCTTTGTTATCTGCTGCCAACTTCCCCGTTCTGGAAGATTCTAGATGCTTCTTTTCGATGCTTCTGGAAGCTTCTGGATGCGTCTGGATGCTTCTGAATGTTTCTGGATATTTCTGGATGCTACTGGATGCTTCCACATGCTTTTTCTGAAAACTTTTGGAAGCTTCTGCATGCTTCTGGAAGCTTCTGCATGCTTCTGGAAACTTCTGGATTCTTCCTTTATTTATTAAAAAACTTCCGTGACGTTGACACGGATCAGACTTAAGAAAATGAAACAAACCAAAAAAGTTGCACTTGTTTTGTCCGCTGCAAAATGGCACTTGTCAAAGAAATTCTGCCTGTGCGCTGTCACCTGTCAACTGATTGCTCATGTCATGGCATGCTATGACTCCAGACTCCTGAACTGTTTGTTGTGGTAGTATACTTCGTTTTGTTTTTAAGACATGTAAAATTAGGAACACTTTTTAGCATTGTTCGATGTTGGTTGCAAATATTTTGTCAAATACTGTATATGTTATAAATAAATATTTTGTACTTTTTAAGGTTTCGATGATAAGATCCATATGATCTTCTTTCGGAAACCTAGCTTTATATTGTTAGTACGCTGAATGGTATCATTTTCGTAATTGTAATACGGCTTATGTAACACGACTATGTGTACGCTGAATTGTATTATTTGCGTAATGGTATTACGACTTATGTTTATGTATTACGAATTACGTAAAACGACTAACATAAACTGGAAAAAAAAATATATATATATTATTGTCAAATATTGCTAATAATAATATAGTAATAATAATAAAAATAAGAATAATAATAATAATAGTTAATACTGGTGAGAAAAAGCGCCAGGCAATATCTATGACCGCCGGTATATATTGATTATTGTTCAGTTTTAAATAAAAAAGCGTTAATTATAAGCTTTCTTGATTTTCATCTTGTTTGCTATTGCTTTTAAATCAACCGATTGCAAGTTTGATTTAAAGCTGTTAAGCGTAACTGATTGAACGACTATATATGTGAGAGTAAATGATTTTTCAATGTGTTTTTAATATGTGAGAGTAAATGATTTTTCAGCCTAATTTTAAAAAGATGCAAAAAAGTAGGTAGATCGCGATTCTGACTTGAATAAGAAATTTGTTTAGAATAGGATTTTGGTATAACAAAGTTGTATGCAGAAAATCTTGTAGCATATTTATGGTTCATTTCTTTAAATTAAGTTTCAAATATTTTGGGGGACAGTCCATATTTTGTTTTATACATGAACTGTAGAACAAGATGGATATTAGGTTTGAAAATGTTCAGGGCACCAATTATACGTAAAAGAGGTTTACAAGGAATCGCTCTACCAGCTCCAAATATGATTCTAACAGCATGTTTTTGCTTACTATAAAGTTTTTTTAGTTTAGTGTGATTAGTAGTTGCCCACATGAAGTTGCCGTAAGTTAAGTAACTATGTATATAGGAAAAATATTAACTTTTTAAGGACTTAAAATTTAAAAGTGAATTAACTCAGATCATGCCAATGTTTTTTGAGATTTTTTTTAACAGAATTTGTATGAACTTTCCAAGATAGATTTTCATCAAAGTTTAAACTTAAAAATTTACAGATATTTGCCTTTTGATGTTAGTTTTATTCATCAAAAGATTGGGAAGAGTAAGTGGTATTTCTTTTGTTTTGCTTGGTTTGTGGAAAAGAGAAAATTTAGTTTTTTGAACATTCAAAGATAATTTGTTGCATATAAACCATTCATTAACTTTATTTAATTCTTCATTTACTACTGGAAAAAGTGTTTCAATATTTTTGTGAGAATAAAAAAGATTCATGTCATCTGCAAATAAAATAAAATTTAATAGGTTTGATGTTGAAAACAAATCATTAAAAAAGTAAAAAAGTAAACGTTTAAGTATAGAACCCTGTGGGACTCCGCAATTTACAGTTTTTTTGGTCGTTTCTAAATTTTCAAATTGTACATATTGTTTTCTGTTTGAAAGGTACTTTTCAAACCAGAGTAAGTTTGTCTCATTAATCATTAATGTAGATAATGTAGATTATAAAAAGAAGCGCCCTAAAATTGATCCCTGCGGAGCGCTACATGAAATATGTAAAAAATTTTTTTTAATAAGGATCGGTAAAAAAAATTTTTTTTTTTTGGTTTGTTAAATAACTTTTAAACCGATATAAAATTACGCCATTCACTCCATAATAATTAAGTTTGTGAATCAAAATGTTAGGATTTACTTTATTAAATGCCTCTGATAAACCTAAAACAAAAAAGTAAATTGTAAATTTTTGAAAGAGTTAGAGATTTCGCGGACGAATTGAATGATTGCATGCTCAATGGAACCATTTTCTTTAAAACAAAACTGATTTAAAAAGAAAAATGTTTTCTCCTTCAAATAAGTATATGCTCTGTTGTAAATATGTTTTCTAAGAATTTTGAAAATGTTGATAAAGTAGAAATAGGTCTGTAGTTACATATATTAGTTCTGTTTCCGTCTTTGTAGATTGGGATTATCTTACCTATTTTTAACTGATCAGGAAAAACTACTCGTTGTATTGACACTTTGAAAACTTTAAAAGAGAAGATCTTTTAATTGTTTAAAGCATTCTAAGATGGTGTTTCCATTTAATTTATTAGCTCCATGGGCTTTTTTTAAATAGATTTAAATGACAATTGAAACTCTTGAAATGATAATTCAGAAAATAATTTTTTGAAGCAAATGCAATAATCCTTCGGTGTTAAAAAGTTATTGAACACAACTTGGGTATTTCGAATTTTTTTTGCTAGTTTGAAACCAACGTCAATGAAGAATTTTATAAACTCATGAGCTATTATTCTAGGTTCAAAAACATCATTGTTATCCACTCTAATTACCTGCGGTAGGGAACTTGAGGAAGTTTTTTGTTTTCCACCAATTTCTCATAATATTCTTCAAGTGCGTTTAGAGTCGTTCTTAAGATTTTCAAACAATTTTGAATAGTAATTCTTTTTTAAGTTTTTACGAGTTTTTTCAAATAGATATCTATATTCTTTGTATAATATTTTTAAAAGGTGTTTTTATTTTTAAGTAATTTATATATAGCTTTTGTTTGATCTTAGATGATTTATTAAAACCCTTATTTATCCAATTAGCATTTTCGCTTTTTCGACTTAATGCTTTTTCACATAGAGGAAAATTGGCATCATAGATTGAATAAAATGTTTTAGAAAAATTTTAATAAATTTTATTCAATCTATGATGAATAAAATTTATTAAAATTGAATAAAACTTTCTATGCTTTCAATAAAGCATTGATAATTGTTTTTAAACTGTTTAATATTGTTTATATTATATATGCGTTACATATTTTATTATTAATTTTAGTTATAATTTTAGTATTTGAGTTGAATGATAGAAATATTAGAAAATGATCAGATATATCTGTTTTCAATATACCTTTTGTTTATTGAAGACATTGGTACTAATAAAGTTATCAATGAGAGTTGCTGAGTTTGCTGATACTCTAGTTGGACAATTAATTAGAGTTATTGCTTCTACTTCAAATATTAAATCAAAATAAATTTTGATTTTACAGTCTTTTTACCGACTATCGTAGGCAAAAAAGTTCATGTTTAGATCACCAATGATAAATTTTTTTTTCTAATGCCATGAAACCGTTTTTCAAAACGCCTTTAGATGCTTATTACGTACTTCGAGAAAAATGCAATTAAAAAAAAAAACTATAAGTAGAATCTCTTTTTGAAAGGTTTTTTGATTTTTTCAAAAATAATCATTCGATTAATATTTTTGAAGAAATCAGAAAATGTCTACGTTCGTGGACATCTAAATACATCGTAGATATCTATAGCTTATTTTGTAAAAAAATAAAAGTTGATTTTTTTTACCTCAAGGCGTTTTGAAAAACGGTTTCAGTACCTGTTTTGAAAAAATTTTCCCTGAAAAACTTAAAGATTAGATTCCGAGCTCAGATTCTCGTGCTCAGACCGAAACACAGTGGGGCAGAATAACTTTAAAACAAGACAAAACAAATTTTTTTTTGTTTTGGATTTTTAAATTAAATAATTATTTTAAAGACACTTTTTACACTTTTTAGGAAAAATTACTCCATAGAACTTTAAACTATAATTTACAATTGTCAGAGGTTTTTAATGTATTTTTGAGTAATTTCGAGTAAAATTTAAAAAAAAAGTGACAATTAAAAAAGAATGTATGTAAAAAGTCACGCAAAAAAAGTTACGCAAAAACTTGTTTAGTTTGATTCGTGTAAATTTGCTCAATACAAATCTTAAAAGAAAAAAAAAAGTCATTGGTTCAGGCGTTCTTGACCTGTTTTCTTACTTGGTTTCTGCTGATGTAACTGACACATTCCACTAATAGACATAAAAGGGCTTAATAAGTGTCAAAAAAAAAAAAAAAGCTTTATAATATGTATTCATTAACAGTTTCATAAAAATAAATTTTAAACTAAAAAAATTTGTATTTAAGTAAACAAAAAATTGCACAAAATTAAATAAAAATAAAATACTTTAAATGCACTTTTTCAAAGAACCTATTAATCTATATTTTAGGCACTTTAAAATTATTTTTTCATTAGCAAAAGATAGCGGCAAACCTAAAATTGAAGAATCCTTGAAAAAAATTTGGAACTTTAAACGAACTTCAGCTTTAACACTTTAAACAAACTTCAGCTTTAACAAACAAAGTAGTACTAATAACTCGCGCAAACCAGTTGTTTTTTAAACTGAAGAATTGAAGAAGATTATAGGTTCTAAAAGGTTAAAGGTCAGTCCTATACTAAAAAAAACACGTGGATAAGATAGACTAGAGTCTCCTTTATACCTTACTACCAAAAATTCATTACCCCTTTTTTTCATTTTTGTCCAATTTCGAAGCAATTTTGGCCCACTGTGCGTCAGTTGGTCGATAACAACAGCTTAGTAATACATTTTTAGATTTATTATTTAAGATTTAAGTAGTTAAAATTTCTTTATTGCCGTCATAAATGCTATAATCATACCTAACGTAATGCGCAATAGTTTTCTTTACATAAATAAGAACTCCGTCACCGCGTTTAATTGTATGTCTTTCTTGAAATATTAGTTCAAAACGGGGAAGATAAAAAATCGCATTATTACTTAAAACGTTAGTGCTTATCGAAGTTTCTGTTAAATAATATCAAAAATACTTTTCGTTTCTTCTAATAAGTAAAGAAGCTTTTCAAAATTCTGACTTATGCTTCTGATATTTACACGAAAGATTTTAATTTGTTCGCCGTTATTGGAATTAAAAAGAGATTCTTTTATTTCACTTGGATAATAGTAAAAGCTATCATTATTTAAATCATGACAATAATTATTTAAATCATGACAATAATTATTTTTTTTCATTTGATTCTATTAGAGTTTTCATTTTAGAAAAATTAAAAGCTTAAAATCGCTTGGTGTTTAAAATCGCAAACATCAGAGAGTTATAGAATCTCCCTTTTATTTACGCGACAATGTTATTTTATTTATGCATATCTTTAACAAAAATTTTGTCAAATTTGATTACTGCATACCTACTCTCCTTATGATGCCTTTTAACTTCTTCCCACATTTTTTTACGATGTGCCAGGGTTACTTTTACATAATCTTCATTGATAAATATTCCAGTGCTTTTAAGTTTTTTTACAGATGTTAAAATTATCATTACAATTTAGAAGTTTGATGACTATAGTTTTGGTAGGCTCTCTTTAATTCTTCCTTCTCAATGGGGTCGCTTAATCACTATATCATCGCCAATTGCTAATTGGGTTTTAAAGATCATTTTAACTGCTCTTGCGCAGTCCCACGTTTCAGACTGTAGTTCTGCAATACCATCCAATCTTAAATTATTGCGACGAGATCTATTTTCTAGATCTATAATATATATATATTTTTTTGAAAGTATTTATTTTTTTATTGATCTTTAGATTGAGTTGAGACAGCATTTTTTTGATGTTTTCCTCTTGGAAGTTAATACTATCTTCAATGTTGCTTGTATTTTTTCTAGTATTTCAACTCGGGATTTATTAAAACTAAGTTCTTTTTCAAGTTTATCTAGTATGTCTGTTATTATTTTTATGTTGGATTATTTTCGTAAAAATATTTTCTTGTTTTTTTAGTAGCTTTTTGTATCTTTTAAAATTGTTGTGCTTCTTTTCTAAAACTTTTGTGCTTCTGATCTTCAAGCTTTGATATTATTAGTTTCTCAATATTTTTTATCGATAAATTTATCTTTGCACAATTAAAAGTAATAACGACTCTCCTTCGAATCAAAATTTCAAGTTGCCTTACAAATGCGGAAACAACTTTAAAAGAAACATTCACTTTTACAATTCACTTTTACATTCAAGTTTTCAAACTTCTAAAAAATAGATCAAAGCTACACTATAAACACTTCCAAAACAACTTTCAAACAACTAGATTGACTTGGAAAGTATGTCTTGAAAAATGAAAATTCGCTTAACTGAAACATGGATAAACTCATATGACCTTAATAATTTGTCTCGTTTTTCTATTCCTTATTTTAAATTGATTTTGTTTAAAAGACTAGTTGATACACGTGGTGGGTGGGTTTCTACCTACCAAAATTAAAATATCGTTCATCTCGTTAGGAATGATTGAGGCGTTTCTGACACCAACAAAGAAGTTTATAACTATTGAGATTATAAACAAAATGTCATTTAGCACTTGCTATTGGTTACCTGAAGGCAGGAGCGCGAACTTTAGTATTTTTTTTGGAACTAAATATCATTTAAAAAAAGCTCAAGAGAAAACAAAAAATGCTTTATTATTGGAGATCTTATAAGTACAATACACTTAAAAATTTCTTTTTTAAAGCTGTAGCTCTTCCTTTGATTAATCGTCCAACTAGGGTAACATAATACTCAACGTCTCTAAATGACAATATCATAATTAAACAAATAAATAATATATTTAATAACAAAATTAAAAAAAGGATTTTAAAATCCGACCGTTTCCTAATTTTTTGCTGTGTAAATGTACACAATTTGTATGTTCCTAACAAGAAATATAAATAAGAGGCTGTCCATTATAATACATCAACAAAATAGGAAGAGGGGGGTTCTAGACAATTTTTGACAAGGGGAAGAGGAGGAGATCAAGAAAAGTAGACGTCAATAACGTTACTTTTTTAAATAAATTTAGTTACTTCATTACTAGCCATGCATACTGGCCGAGAAAAAAGTATCAAAACGAGACTATTACATGCCAGGATTGGGCGGCCTGCCACTTGCAATATAAGTTGCTCAGTTAGAGAGAGATCTTGGAGTTCTTATCTCAAATGTTATTATCACTATATCTTATTTCAAATGTTATTATCACTATATTTTTTGTTATTATCACTATATTTTTTGTTATTATCACTATATTTTTTGTTATTATCACTATATTTTTTTATCATGTGCGGCCGTGGCGCAGTGGTAAGAGCACTTCTTTTATAAGCAGGAGATCCAGGTTCGAAACGAGCTCTGGATATATTTTCGCGTCACGGTATTAAAGAAGTTTCCTTCCTTGTTAAATGCACATCCGCGGTGCTCTGTGACTAGACCCTTAGGACTTCTTAGGGCACCTAAAAAATAAAGAAAAGCAGTTTTAGCAGCTGCGGTGAACACTAACTGCTCTTTAGAGTGGCTGTAAAAATCTATTCGCAGCCGTAGTTTTTCACTGTAGAAATAAGTGTACACCACGTATGTTCGTCTTCACCGAGAGTACGCTATCCAAGCGTAGCCACTTTACCAACAGGGAGACATAGAAGCGCTAGAAAAAGCTCAAAACCGTCCTACAAAAACCATTTCTTAGATTGGGCATTGCCCCGCTGAGCGGGGAAGAGTTATGTTAGGTCTCACGACACTTGAAAAAAAGAAGAATAAGAGATGATTTAATTGTGATGTTCAAGTTCAACCGTGGATTTGATGAAATAAACTTTTTTTTAAACGTATTATTCAATCGTCATTCGTCGTCAAAGTATATTATGCTTGGTCATAATCAAAGCCTTGCATAGCAAAGATTACTCGATTGCATGCCAAGAGAGAAATTCACACGAATCGTGTTGGGTTGCAGTAAAATACCCTGCGGCAAATAATAATTGACGCTACTTCCGTCAACATTTTCAATAAATCGACTAGATAAACATTTAAATGTTTATCTAGTCGATAGTTAAAAGAGTACTTTTAAACGATAACTGGAAATAAACTCTCATCACATTTGTTTCAAGTAATCTATTGTGTTCTAAAAGTATGGTACTTGCGTCGCAGATTTGCACAAGTATCTAAAGACTGCCAGTATAAAGATGTTTGTTGCAGCACATCTTTGTTGGTAATTTAAACATAGCGAACATATATGATTTTTCAAAAGTCTTTAAATTTATTACAGATTGTTGTAAATATTTTAAATTTTTGACCACTAAAATAAGCTAAACTAAATTTAAAACAAAGGAAAATTAGGTAGCGTTTGTAGTCTTGTGTTACATACTTACCCAATCTTTAGTATTTTAATGACATTTTCTATATTCTACTTTTTTCAAACCGTATTGTAGTAGTAGAAAAAGGCGGGTCCAGGCTCATTTTTTTTTTCAACCATAACTCTAACCATAATCTCATATCATATTTCAACCATAACTCTAACCATAATCTCGTAACTCATTTCATCCATTACCCCAACCATAATCTCACATCATATTTCAAACATTACCTCATCCACATTCTTATATCATATTTCAACCATTATACTATCCATATTCTCATAAGTCATTTCAACCATTATACCATCCATAATTTTTGAGCTCATAATAGAAAGGAAAAATGATATAAAGAAAACAATTTTAAAATTATAAAATTAATTTTTATTTGCTAACTTTACATTATAAGTAGATCATGAAAATTTTGTAAATTCGAAGAATTTTTCAAGCTATAATTTCATAACTGAAATCTCATTGAGGTTCTACGCATAAATGAAATATAGCTCAAGAGTAATAGTAAATTACTCCTATTAAATCAGACTTATCAATTCTTTATTATCAACCCATGAATTGAACGAATCAGGATACCCTTACCACTTTACTAATGACTTGTTTTTAAATTTACGAATAACTTTTTCAATCCTAAATATGCTTTGATCCGTTTTTTTCATTTCTTGTTCATAAAAAGTAACATATATTTCTTCGTCATTATCGTCAGTTAATTTATAAGTTGGTGGATCTGTAAACTGAACTTGTGACACTGCAAATAATTCTTTAGTCCATCTCGGTGTGTATCCTTTTTCAAACGTTCCTTTCTTTTTAGTTATCCTAACTCTATCACTAATTAAAAACTTTGGTCTTACAGACTCTGATCGTACATTTCTATTTAGATTGAACCAAACAATATTTTCATTCTTTTTATCGCTAGTTTCAACTGGTGTCATTTTAATCGGAGAATGCTTTGTGTTGTTGTATTTATTTACCATTTCATCTAAAAAGTCGATATATATTCTAGTAGAATTAGCTGAAAAGTACTAAAACATTTTATCTTTCATTCTTCTATTCCAACGTTCAACTACACAACTTTTTCTTCATTTTCAGTTGAGTATAACTCAACACCTAGAGCTTTATCATGCTTATTATAAAATTCTAAGCCTTTATCTACCCATGTTTTTGACACTTTCTTTCTTTAAAGATTTTATTTAAAGCATTAACAACATCAACTCCAGTTTTACTCTTCAATGGAACAATCCATCCATACTTAGAAAAAACATCTAATACCATTAAATGTCAACTAAATCAGCAGCCCATATTTCATCGATTCCATTTACAATCACTTTTCTTTTCTGAAATGTTTTACAACTGGTCTATGAAGCTTGTTTGCAAGTTTGTCAGACCATTTCAGATACTTTGGACCCATATGAATTACTTCGCATGAGTCTGAAGGACCTACTTCTTTATCCTCTTCTTTTTTACTGATCGTTGGTAGTTTTTTTGATTAGTTTCAACACCTAAGTCATATGGGTCTAAAAGACCTAACCCAAACTTTGCTTTAGATGCTATAATAGGTTTTATAATACCTCGTTCAATTCTTTCACGTATTGTTAGATTTTTTATAGCATCCATGTCTTCAATCATAATTCTATCAGCTTTATTTTTATTTGCAGTGTCTGTAAAGTATTTATAAGCAATATCGTGATGGTAAACTGCATTATCAACTCTATCTATAGGTTTACTCCATTCTTTATATGCATCAGTAGAAGTTAATCGCTTATCTAAATTAGTACCAGGACCAGCAAAGTTCATTCCAGGTAAATGTATTTCACCAGGGAACTTTGCCCATTGTAATTTTATTTTTTTAGTTATTGAATTAATTGAACTAACTAAATCACCTCCGTGCAAAGCTGACACAAATTGAGTTTTTGTTGTTCCACAAATAGCGCAAGTTCCACGTGACTAATTTCTATTATTTTTGCTCACAACGCTTCGCTGGTTTAGTGTATTTGTTTTGTTTCTACATTTGACACAGTGCATTTTTATATATATAGAAATTTTTATATATAAAAAAAAATCTTATATATAAAAATGTATATTATAGATTTCTAATGAAATGTAAATAAAAGTAAGCGTAATAATTATAAGCTACTACCTAAAAGTACAAGAGGAATTATTATAGGATAATCAGGTTATGGAAAAACTCTTTTATTATTAAACTTACTTTTAAGACCTAATTGGTTAGATTATAACAATTTAAAAGTTTGCGGAAAAACTCTTTTCCAACCAGAATATAAAATATTAAAAAGCTCTTTTGAAAAAAAATTGCCAAAAAAAATTATTAATGAACTATTTAAGCTACAAGACCAAGTAGAAAAATTAAATGCAAATCCAGATTTTGTAATTGAAAAAGTTTCAAAAAATTTGAAAGATAAAGCAGATATGGAGTGTAAGTTTTTTGAAACAGATGAAGATGTACCAAATCCTGAAGATCTTGATATTAACAAGAATAATTTGATGATATTTGATGATTTGCAATTAACAAAACAAAAAAATTGTGAAAAATATTATATAAGAGGAAGACATAGTAATGTAGATTGTTTCTATCTTGCACAAAATTATTTTATGTTACCTAGACAAACTATTAGAGAAAATGCCAGTTTTATTTGCTTATTTCCTCAAGATTTAAAGAATATAAATCATATTTATAAAGATCATGTTTCTAGTGATATGAACGAAGATGAGTTTAAAAGATTTTGTAAGCATGCTTGGCTCATGGATTTTTTGTCATAGATTTATCTTCTAAATAGATAATGGAAAATATAGAAGTGGATTAGATTATTTTTATTTTCCATCTAAAGTTTAAAATAATTTTTTATATATAAAAAATGTATATAATATTGAATGATAAAAGTAGTCATATAAAAGAGAAGTTTGCTCCTATTATACAACTAAGTGAAGATAAAGATTATGAAATGGCATTAGTTGGTCTTGATACATTCTACAGTTTTCCAAATGTTGATTCTTCAAATAACAATTTTAGATATAGTTCAGATAATGGAGCAACTTGGATAGATATAAACATTCTAGAAGGTAGTTATGGGATTGATGATATAAATAAGTATATTGTGGAAAAAATTACTGAAAATAGTAAAACCATTAATGGAGTTGAAACTAGTATTATATTTTCAGCAGATAATAACACATTAAAAGCAACTTTAAATATTGAAGCTAGTTATAAAGTTGATTTTACACCTATAAATTCAATTAAATCTATTCTTGGTTTTAACAGTCAAGTATATTTATCAGGATCTCATGAACCAGATAATATAGTAAACATTTTAAGTATTAATAGTATAAGTGTAACAAATGATATAATAGCATCACCCTATGTAAATGGAACAACAGAAAACGTTATATAATCATTTTTCCCAAGTGTTGGTCCTGGATATAAAATAATTCAAGAGCCATTAAACTTAATTTACTTACCAACAACACTAAAAACAATTTCAAAGATGGAGACTAAATTGGTTGATCAAGATGGAAATCTAATAAATTTACGAGGAGAAAAATTAGCTATTAGATTTCATATAAGAGAAAAAAAATAATCAATTTTTTTTATAATGCATTATAAAAAACAAAATGAGTGAATATACTAATATTAAAGTAAATCTTTCACAAAACCAAATAGAAAAAATTAAAAATGCAATTGAATGTGATATTCGAGCTAGTATTAAGTTATCGCATTCAGATTTAAATGGTGAGTATGTATTAGCTGTAACAACGACATAACTGAATAGAATTAGAAAAGCATATGAAAAAGGTACTGGTACATTAATTATTTTAAGTAAAACACAACTAGTATACAATTCTAAAATAGAGGGTGGATTTATTGGTGTACTTTTACCGTTTCTTGGTTTATTAGCATCAAGAGTTATACCACCACTTGCAACAGGACTGCTTTCAGGAGTAGAATCAGCAGCTGGATCAACTATGATTAAAAAAATTGCTGAAAATGGTATTGTGTACATGAAAAAGAATGGACAAGGAGTTAAGTTAACATGTGCAGGATCTGGTTTACATTTGAGACCATGGAGTAAAGGAAGTTCTGTAGGTGATGGATTGTACTTACATGCTGGAAATGGTTATACTCCCACAGGATCAGGTTTATTATTAGGACCAAATTCACCATTTGCTAATATTCCATTTTTAAATATGATTTTGTAAAAACTCATTAGAAAATTTATATATAATAAAATGTCAAATAGCATGCCAGTGCATAAATTGATAAACAAATAAAAAAAATCGGAACCATCTCCTATAGTTTTTAAACTACATAAAAATTTACAGCATCCTGCAATATTAATAAATGGAAGATATGATGTATTTGCGCAACTCGAAATTAACGGGTGATGCGGAAGTTATCGGACAAAATAAAAACGTCAATAACTTATTTATAAATAAAAAAACAAACTACTATTATATTTTTTTTGAATAAAGCATTTATCTTTTAATAAAAATATATTATTTTTTATATGAAAAAACACCACCATCTGCAACTGATCTCAATTTTGTTCTGACGCCTTTCATATGCGACTGTAAAAAGTTTAAATCAATTTCTTGTAGCTTTAGTTTAATGCGATCAATCAAAACTTGCTCTGTTGAAGCTTGCCAATCTCCCTCGTAAACCTTCTGTGCCAAATGTCCCCAAAAATTTTCAATTGGTCGTGCTTGAGGCACATTTGGGGGATTGGATTCTTTATCAACGTAATAGACAAATTGGTACATCCAATTTAGAGAATCTTTAGAATAATGACAACTTGCTAAATCTGGCCAAAATAAATAGTTAAAGTCTCCATGATACTTGTGAATAAATGGAAGAAGTCGTTTTTCTAAACATTCATTAATATAGATTGATGAATTGATCGCTACAGCCTTGGAAGTGCGAAACAATGGCTCGGACATACCACGGTCAGATATGGCTACCCACATTAATAATTTTTTTGGAAATTTCTCTTTTCCAATAAAACGAACACTTTCTGGGCATGTCTTTTTGTTGTTTGTGTAGTATCCAGAATTTGCAGTCATGTTGTCCCCTGCAAAACAAAAGTATTTTTCGTCATCAATGACTAGAAGCGATTTTGTGTTATAGAGTTGGTTAACTAGTTTCCTGCTTGTTTTCTTTGCCTTTATTTGTTGTTTTATAGTGTATTTTGGAGTCTTTTCACGTTTTCTATATTTAATATTCATTTTTTTTAACTGACTACCAATTGTCGATTGATTTACACCGAATTTAATACCTATTTTTCTCTGACTGACCCCTTTTCGATTGTTGACAAGTCTCGTTAATTCGGCTTTCTTTTCTCTAATCCAGGATGTCGGACGACCAGGGTGCTTTCTATCAGAAAACGATTGAGCAGTTTCAAGTCTTTTTAGGTTATCATATATTGTACTTCAAGCAAATCCTTCCTTTTCAAAATGATTTACGATTTTTTTTTTTTTTTATATTAGGTTTATTTACAAAAAACATTTTTAGTTGCTTTCGATGAGATTCTTGTTCAGCTGCATTTAACCTCATTTTTAATAAATGCGTTTCAAATAATAAAGTTTATATTTTATAGAACGTTTATGCCTACGCATAAAACCACAAAAACTAATTATTATGCTCAAATAATAAAATTAGGATTTGTCCGATAACTTCCGCATCACCCCCCAGTAAACACAGACTGGTTTAGAATTGGTCAATATATAGTCAAAATTGGTAGATAAATTGACAAAACGTTTAGCGACCAATTATTGACCTAAATTAGACGCTTGGTTTTTGATCTACATTTCAAATTTCTTGATATATACGTTAATTAAACGTCGATCAAACGTTTAGAATTTCGACTTACATTAGTCATTATCTAAACGTTGGATCGACGTTCAATAAACGTATATACTAAAATGTCTAAATGATACACTTCAAACCTATATAGGTTTGAAGTGTTTCCTTTAAACCTTTTATTTAAACCGTTTATTTAACGGCGATTTAACGTTTAGATATTGACTAATGTAAGTCTATATTATAAATTTTATTGACGATTAGGAATTGAAACGGACAAAAATATGAGTCGCTCTGACGTCAAACAAAAACAATCGAATCAGCTGTCCTGTTGAATGAGAGGTGCATTGCGCAGAATAAGAAAAAATCCTTAAGGAAGTTTTAATAGTAAAGAATGTGATAAAAAAATAATTATGAAGGCATGCCAAAAAATAGGATATAGTTTTTATATGAATGAACAAATATTTACTAATGATTACCTAATACCTAATAAAATCATCGTTTTGATAAATTTGTATAACAATTGATTTGTAATTAGCTGTTGCTCAGTTAATGTATGCAAAGAAGTGGTAAGGTTAGCAGCACATGGGATATAAAGATTATAATACGTGAATAAGTGATTATAGAAGAATTAGGAAAAGTTGTATCATGAGAAAAAGTGGATATATTTTTTAATAATGCTAAAATTTAGCCATGTTTAAAGGCATGGTGTACACCATGCCTTTAATGAACACTTAGGTATGGACACGTGTCCACTTTCTTATAAGAAAGTGAACATCATGTTTATCACGAGAAAAAGTGATTATGCATCTAAGCATATCCACTGTTTGTCACAATACAAATTATTGTAAATATAACTATTATTTATAAGCATTTGTTTATGTTATAGTATAACGTTAAAAATTATTCATTTAACAATGTTTATAATATTTTACTTAAGTCTTTATTAAGTAACCCCTATTATAGGGGTTATATATATATATATATATATATATATATATATATATATAATATATATATATATATATATATATATATATATACATAAATACTATGCAATCTTCTGTATCTGATACCATACCTCATTGTAATTTTAAACATAAAAAACATAAATATATTACGCCAGGTTGGAATGACTATGCTAAGGATAAACATGAAATTGCAAGAGATGCGTTCAAGCAATGGATGTTTTAAAGTAAAGAAGAAACAGGGTGACATTTTTGAAACATGAAGCGCTCTCATGTTACTTTTAAATTAGCTCTTAGATATTGTAAAAACAAAAGGAACAAATTCAAGCTGATTCATGTGCATAAAACTTAAACAACATAGATTCAAGAAAGTTCTGGAATAATGTGCGAAAGATCAGTAACAGTAATGCAGCGAACTTTGTTGCTAGTGTTGGAGGCGCCACAGGTGATTGTCTCATTGCTAATATGTCGAAAGAGCACTT